>NW_006408600.1:3144509-3147760 GCF_000296735.1 Chrysochloris asiatica | reverse complement strand
GTCATCATCTGTCTCCATCTCTGGAGTAGCTACTTCTCTGGGTAGGGTCCCACACTCCGTTCCCTCTCTTCTCCCTTGATGGTCCCAGGGTCCTCCTCTCTGAGACTGTACAATCAACCACTCACCCCTTTTTGCTACTAACCTTCTACCTTTACAGTTGTGACAATGACAATCACAATTAGCCATGATAACAATTACTCACTATTGAGTCATAAGAGTCTTGTCCCCATTTCCTTTCAGGAGACCTGTCTAGACAGGATGAAAACCACTCAGTGGGGATTCTACCTTCCCTTGGACATTCTGAATCTAAACTCCCTCTTGAAAACTTGTAAGCCAGTCACTTCGTGCCTTTACAGGCCTTCCCCCCATTCTAGGGAGCCAATGTCTAAGTTGCCAGTCCCTATCAATCTTTAGTTTTTTTTTTAATGCCTGTGGTTATGGTCCTATTTGGGAATGGGTTGCCTTTACTATGTTAATGAGACAGGATTTTGGTAGTGTGTATTTGGAGTCAAGTCACATGGAGATCTTCAAGAACCAGGAAACAATCTGAAGAGCCAAGGTCCTTCCCTCAGAGCCGACAGAGAGAGAAAGTTTTCCCCTAGAGCCAACACCCTGAAATCAAACTTCTGGTCCCCTCAACTGTGAGAAAACACATCTCTGTGTGTTAAAACCCATCCACAAAGCATGCTGGGCGACTAGGCCCTGATACCTGGACCTCGTCCTGAGAGTAGTGTACCACCAGAGCATAGGCCAGGGCGTCCTCGGATAGCACTGAGAAGTTGGCTTGCATGAGCAAGGGTGTGAAAGCCCCAAGTACTTCCTGCTCGTTGGACAGACGCTGAGGATCTGTTAGCGAAGGCTGGTCGAGGGTCTCTCTGTCAGGGTTGATGGGGTCATACAAGGCCTGCAGTCGGTTCAGGATTTGGTGATAGTGAAACAAAGTGCAGAAGTCCACGTGGGCCGAGAACTCCTCCAGAGCCGCCTTCTCCGCTGGGCTGGAGTGGAATTCCTGTATCAGGAGGTGGAACAGCTGCTCCCTGGAGAACGGGATGGAGCGCTCGCGGTACTGCTGGGCCCAATTGCGCGGCTCCGTGGGGTTCAACGTCTTGCAGTACTCCCCCATTTTGGCTGCCAGCGATGACAGGGCCCCGGGGGGTGGGGGGGGTGTCCCGAGGAGCACGGGCCAGACCCAGACCCTGGACCCCCAGGCCCCGGACTACGTGCAGCATAACGTCTTAGCCAACGCACGACTGTCTTAGAGCTCCCGGCGCATGTGCCTTAAATGATTCTTAATGGCTTTAATAGGACTTAATAACAAAACAAAACAAAACAAAAAACTGTTGTTGCTGTTAGGTGCTGTCAAGTTGGTACCGACTCATAGTGACCCTATGCACAATAGAATGAAAACACTGCCCAGTCCTGGGCCAACTTCACAATCATTGCTACACTTGAGCCTATGGATGCTGCCACATTGCCAAACCATCTCACTGGTGGTCTTCCTCTTTTTCTCTGACCCTCTACCTTACCAAAATGATATCCTTCTCCAGTGACTGGTCCTTCCTGCTATGTTTGAGACCACTGATGCTACACTGTTCCAATCCATCTCACTGGTGGTCTTCCTCTTTTTCTCTGACCCTCTACCTTACCAAAATGATATCCTTCTCCAGTGACTGGTCCTTCCTGCTATGTTTGAGACCACTGATGCTACACTGTGCCAATCCATCTCACTGGTGGTCTTCCTCTTTTTCTCTGACCCTCCACTTTATCAAACATGATATCCCACTCCAGTGACCGGTTCCTCCTCACAATATATCCAAAGTGTGAGAGATGAAGTCTGGCCATTCTGGCTTCCAAGGAAAACTCTGGCTGTACTTCTTCCAACACAGATCTATTTGTTCTTTTGGCAGTCCAGGGTATTTTCAATATTCTCTTCCAACATCATAACTCAACTGCATCAATTTTTTCCTGTGGTCATCCTTATCCACTATCCAAGTTTTGCATGCATATAAGGTTATAGAAGATATCATGGCTTAAGTCAGGTGCACCTTAGTCCTCAAACTGACATCTTTGCTCTGGAACACTTTAAAAAGTTCTTGTGCAGCAGATTTGCCCAATCCAATACATCATTTGATTTCTTGACTGCTGCTTCTGTGAGTGTTGATGGTTGATCCAAGCAAAATAAGTCATTGACAACTTCAATCTTTTCTCCATTTATCTTGATGTTATTTGTTGGTCAAGTGGTGAGGATTTTTGTTTTCTTTACATTGAGATGCAACCCATACCGTAGGTTGTGGTCTTTTATCATAATCAATAAGTTTTTTAAGTTCTCGTGGCTTTCAGCAAGCAAGGTTATATCATCTGCATATCGCTTGCTTGGTTGAGGGTCAGTGAAAAGAGGGAAGACCTTCAATGAGATGGGTTGACACAGTGACTGCAACAGTGGGCTCTAACATTGGAAAGATTGTGAGGAATGGCACAGGACCAGGCAGTGGTTTAACCTGTTGTACACAGGATTGTTATGAGTTGCAATCAGCTCTACATCATGTAACAATAAGACTGCCTGCTGCTAATATAAACATTCCATTAACCTTCAGAGGGAAAGTGCAATGGTTTCTTCTGAAGCCAAAAGATGCTGAGGGGAGTACAGTGTTGTTGTTGTTAAGTGCCGGTAAGTTTGTTCCGAACCATAATGGCCCTGTGTAGGGTTTTTGAGGAGTGCATGGTGAGCTTGAACTGCCAGCGTTGTGGTTCAAACTAAATTAACAGTCCAGTTCATTAACCCACAATGCCACAGTGGGGAACAATTTTAATCATATGGGCCTTCTGAAGGGCTGCATCCTCCCAAATGTCTGTGGTTTTTGTATCAGGGTAATAATGCTTAGCTCATAAAATGTGTTTGAAAGGGTTTCCTCTTATTTTATATACTGGAACATTTTGTAAAAACTTGATATTCTTTCTTTCTTGGTTTGGTAACATTCACTAATTAACCCATCTAAGACTAGAATTTTCTGTGTAAAAAGCTTAAAAGAATATAACTGCAATTTACTTATTAGGCATAGGGCTATTCAAGTTATCTATTTCTTTTTGAAAGATTTTTGACAATGTGTGCCTTTCAATAATATATTGCTGTTGTTGTTGTTATGTGCCATCGAGTTGGTACCAACCCATATCGACCTTATTCACAGCAGAACGAAACATTGTCTGATCCTGGGCCAATCTCACTACTGTTGCCACGCTTGAGTCCATTGATG
>NW_006408600.1:3142952-3144073 GCF_000296735.1 Chrysochloris asiatica | reverse complement strand
TGATCTCTTGACTGCTGCTTCTATGAGTGCTGATAGTTGATCCAAGAAGAATGAAGTCCTTGACAACTTCAATCTTTTCTCCATTGATAAGAATGTTGTTTATTGGTCCAGTGGTGAGGAATGTTGTTTTGTTTACATTGAGAGTAATCCATAGTGAAGGCTGTGCTCTTTGATCTTCATCAGTAAATGTTTCAAGTCCTCTTCACTTTCAGCAAGCAAGGTTGTATCATTTGCATATCACAGGTCGTTAATACGTCTTCCTCCAATCCTGATGCCACGTTTTTCTTCATAGAACCTAGCTTCTTGGATGATTTGCTCAGCATACAGGTTGAGTAAGTATGGTGAAAGAATACAACCTTGTTGCACACCTTTCTTAATTTTAAACAATTCAGTGTTCCCATGTTCTGTTCGAACAACTGCTTCATGGTCCAAGTACAGATTCCCCATGAGCACAATTAAGTGTTCTGGAATACACATACTTCTCAATATTGTGCATAGCTTGCCATGATCCACACAATCGAAAGCCTCAGCACAGTCAATAAAGCACAGGTAAACTTCTGTCTGTCATGCTGTGGTGGCTTGAGTTGCTGTGATTCTGAGGGCTATGCCACCGGTATTTTAAATAACCAGCAGGGCCATCCATGGTGGATAGGTTTTCAGATGAGCTTCCAGACAAAGACAGACTAGGAAGAAAGAGTGACAAACTACTTCTGGATCGCTAGTCACTGAAAACCTTATGAATAGCAGAGAAACGCTATCAGATACAAGGCCAGAAAATGAGCCCCTCAGGTTGGAAGGCACTCAAAATGTGACTGGAGAAGAGATGCCTCCTCAAAGTAGAGTTGACCATGATGACGTAATAGAGTTAAGCTCATGGGAGAAAAGCCCACAGAACCTTCATTTGCTGATGGGCCACAACTCAAAATGAAGAGAAACAGCTGTAAAGATCCACTGAAAATCGGAACATGGAATGTACAAAGTATGAACCTGGGAAAATTGGAATTTGTCAAAAATTAAATAGAACACATCAACATCAATAGATTAGGCATTAGTGAGCTGAAATGGACTGGTATTGGCCATTTTTAATCTGACAACCACATGGTTTACTATGCAGGGAATGA
>NW_006408600.1:3133225-3139787 GCF_000296735.1 Chrysochloris asiatica | reverse complement strand
CCAGACATCAAAGTCATTTGAACCGCAAGGTCAGTGGTTCAAGTTCACCAGATTCTCCTCAGAAACCCTATACTGGATTGTTTTGGGTCAGAATGGACTCAAGAGCACTTCACAACAACAATAGTTACATAGATGATAGGTCATTTGATGTCACACAGCAGTCTACTTTTGTTGTTTTTTGTGTGTGTGTGTGTGTTTCAAATTGGGATCATTTCTATGACAATTGCTTATTATTTTCTTTATTATTCTGTGTCAGGTCTGCTGGTTAGTTTGTCAAATGAATTATTCAACTCTAATATCATGAATTTAAATTTATAAGACTTTCATTTGCTCTTTATGATAGTTTGCATCTCTCAACTGATTTTTTTCATATATTCATGCATTTTTGCCTACCTTTCCACATGACTTAGCATGTTAATCATTATTATTTTAAAGTCTTTGATGGATAGTTCTAATGTCTAGGTCATCTATTCATCTACTTTTACTAACTACTTTTTCTCTTGAAAATAGTCACCGTATTTTTGTATAATGATAATTTTTTGTAATATATTGAGTATCATGTGTTCAAAATAAAAGAGACAGAGACTGAAATAAATGCTATTTACCTAAAAAAAGTATGACTCTTTTTCTAAAAGGCTCTTAGTATAGTTGTTGTTGTTAAGTGCTGTTAAGTTAATTCTGACTCATAGTAATCCTGCATATGTTTTCGGAGCCTTTAAATTTTCACAGGACTAGAAGGTCTCATCTTTCTTCTGCTGTTAGTATAGAGATGAGGAAATCTACTCAATAATTTATCAGGGTTTGGGTCCTGTTGTTTTTATTAGTTATGCAATAATGTACCACAGACTTTGAATTTCTTCATTGAGGGTCAGCTACCACATTGTACTTACTATTTGGTCTGTAGTTCTGGAATTTTTTTTTTTTTTTTTTTTTTGCTGGTCCTCCCTCATGACAGTCCCCCTCCATAGTATTTGTGTGTCACCTTCCCGCAGGCTCTATGTATTTGTACCACAAAGGACATCTGTTCCTATGTATAGTCTCTCCGTAAGGAATAGATTGCAATAATAGATTGCTAATGATAGATTTGTTACTTAGTACAAGGTTCCAGTAGGGGCAGGTGTGATTCTCTATGGCTCTAGTACAGTTTCAGTCTTAGGCAGGATCTCTGTGTAATGATCTCAGGAATAGGACTTTCCCAGTATTCCTGCCTCTGCTTGTCCTTTATCTGTCCATTGTCTCTGCTTTGTTTAGTACAGTATGCTAGACAAGGTTTCTTCTATAGTGGCAGATGCTTTTTTTCTAACTCTCCCTCATTAGGGACCAGGGATTAAGGGCAGAATTTTAGTTCTACCTTTCCACAGAGTTGATGACTCTTCACATGGCCCACAGCCAGGAAGTGTATCCTGGCCCTCCCCCACTGGCTTTGCTTTATAAGAGAGAATGTTCTAGAGATTAAAGAGGCTTGTCTGCGCATCATCAAGGAGGCTTTCTCAGTTCTTCTACTCTACCAGTCTTTCTCATGACTATAGGGTTGAGACTTGTGGAAAACAGTGAGTAAGTGCAATCAATTCCCCTTGTGTCTTGGAGAGCAAAAGAGCAGCATTTACCCAAGGATAAAGTTCAGAAGGGTTAGGAAAAAGGAAACCCGGGAATGAGGTAAGTGGTGTTACATTAAGGGAATTGCAATCAATGAGATGAAACAAAATGTGTAGGAAATGTCAAATGTAAAACTCATGATCTGCATTATAAGCCTTCACCCAAGTCACAATAAAAGTTAAAAAAAAAGAAAGAAAAAAAAGTTGGAGGAGACCAAAAAAAAAGCATACGGATTTTCAACTGTGTGGGTAATCAGTGCCTGTAACCATTCACCCACAATGTCCAAGGGACAACTATATTGAATCAGCGTCCACATTTTAACAAGATCTCTGGTATACAGAAGAATCAACTTGGGATCTATAAGAACCACCTGGGGTTAATTTTGCAGTCCAGGAGCGAAGCACACTGGGATCGTCAAGGGAGAAGAGTGGAGTATGGGACCCTATTCAGAGAAGCAGTGACACCAAAGATGAAGGCAGAGATGATGACATGTAGAGATGGGGCAGCTGGGGACTCTGGACTCAGGGAGGGAGAGGTGCTGTGTGCTGATGGCTGGAGGGCAGGCTACCGGTGTGTACCCTTTGGTTGTTTGGTGATGCATGGAGGGAATTGTAATCATTGCAATGCAATGAAATACAATAGGATGAATGTAAAGCTGATGTTCTGTCATGTAAACTATCACTCAATTCACAATAAAAACATTAAATAATAAAAAAAGAATCACCTGGAGATCTTGCTAAACTATAAATTCTAATTCAGTATACCTAGGGTAGAAATGCAATAGGAGGTTGAACTGGAATGAATCAGTCAAAACCCTGGCTGTATTCCAATATAATTTATTCATAGACCCTGAACTTTAAATTTCATTGAGTTTTTATGTGTCACGACATATTATTTTACATTTTTTTCCCAATGACTTAAACATGTCAAAAATTGTCAGGAGGCTGGATTTGGCTCATGCACTCTAGGTGCTAATCCTTGTTCTAAATCATCAGGTTAGCCTCCATTATACTGTTCAAGATTTGTTTTCAATTGATTTCTTCTTACCTTCTTTTATGATGGCTAAAGCTCTCATTTATGCTATGTCAAAAGTAAAACAATTCCTATGTCTATCTGTGGAGTAAAGAATTTATCTTTGCCCAAACTAAAGTGGTTTTTGCAACTGGTTCCTGAAAAATAACCTTAGGTATAATTTAGTCTGGGACTTCCAGAATACACATGAGGATGTGTACTGACAAGTGCAGACTGATCAGACCAGAAAAGACTCCCCTGAAAAGCCAATATCAACTAGCCTCAGGAGGCATGATTTAGTCTATCATTCCCTGAACACAAAGGTTCTGAGAGATTCCTGATTGGAGAAAGGAGGTGACGTGTCCTCTCTGAGACATGAAAGTTCTGCTTTGGAACGCTGTGACCTTGCCCATGCATCTCTCCCATGATAATGATCCTGACTTGTATCCATTAATAAATTTACAATTATAATGAATAATCTATAATGACAATAATGGAGTCCTGGTGCGGCTCTGTAGGATAAGCACTAAACTGCTAACCACAAGGTCAGTGGTTCAAAGCCATCAGCTGCTCCTCAGAGCACCGACTTGATGACAATTACAGCAATAACAACAATGATAATAAATACATAATTATAAGAGCAATAGTGTTGTTGTTAAATGCCATCAAGTTGGTTCTGACTCATAGCAAGCCTTTATAGGACTTTTGAGGAGTGACTGATGAGCTTGAACTGCCGACCTGGCAGTCTAGTGCATTAATCTGCAGTGCCACACCGAGACTCAATAAGAGTAATACGTATATAATTATACATTTATTTTCTATGAGTTATGTGAGTCATACTAGTGAGTTATCCAACCCAAAAGGGTAGGTGAATGTTAGGACGTCATGTGGGCTATTGAACTTGCAGCAGGTATTTTCTTAGTGGGTAGTCTAAAGTCCAAATTATAAAGTCCTTTTAGCCTATGAGATCTGCCATAGCTTCAAGTGGCTAGGATCAGAGACAGAGTATGCCACAAGGGTGAAGATTGGATCCATGCTGATTCTTTTCCACAAGTCATCCATGAGGTATCACTCACAGAAGAGAACTTGTCACTCTGAGATTTAGCCCATGTAGTTGTTTTTCAGGAGTCTCTGGGTAGTGTAAATGATTAGACATTTAACTGCTAAACACAGATTTAGCAGTTTGAGCCTACCCAGAGATGCTTCAGATGAAAGACTTGGCAGCCTACTTCTAAAAAAATCAGTCATTGAAAACTCTATGGAGCATGGTTCTTTTCTGGCCCACATGGGGTCATCATGAGTCAGAACTGATGTCTTACAATATCAATTTCTGATTTTGTAGATAATTTCCCAGATTTTCTTTTTGTTATGATGGATACAATCCTTTCTAGAAAATTCATAAATTCTAGAGGCAGTCATATATTTTTTGAACTTACAAACTAAAATATGCTAACCAAAATCAAATAAAATTTGTATCTGCTTACATTTTATTATGCAGTCTAACATTTTATCTTTGTGTTGCATAGAGTTGGAGTTGTTGTTGTTAGTTGTTGAGTTGGTTCTGATCCATAACAATCTTATGCATAACAGAAGGAAACACTGTCCAGTCCTATGCCATCCTCTCATTCATTACTATGGTGAGTTCAATGTTGAAGCCACTGTATCACTCTATCTTATTGAAGATCTTCCTTCACTTACTTACTCTGTAGTTTACCAAGCATGATTTCCTTCTCCAGGGACTGGTCCCTCTTGATAATATGTCCAAAGTATATAAAATGAAGTCTTACCACCTTTTCTTCTAAGGATCATTCTGGCTGAACTTCTTCCAACTTCTTCCAAGATTTGTTCAGTCTTCTGGCATCCATGGTGCATTTAATATTCTCCACCAACATCATAATTCAAAGGCATCAATTCTTCTTTGGTCTTCTTTATTCATTTCTCAGCTTTTATATGCATATGAAGCAACTGAAAATACCATGCTGACTGGTCCAGTTGTGAGTATTTTTGTTTTCTTCATGTTGAGATGTAATCCCTACATCCACATTGAAGGTTGTAATCTTTGATCTTCATCAGTAAGTACTTCAAATCTTTTTCATTTTCATGGAGTTGGAGTAGCCCTGAGTTTATTGAAGCTCTAACTAAGGGGAACTCAACTGTGGATGCATTTAATTATCGTTTATTTATATGGAGTCCTGGTGTGGCACTATAGGATAAGCACTCAAGTGCAATGCTGGTTTGAGTCATAAGGTTGGTGATTCAAACTCACCAGCTGCTTCTCAGAAACCCTATACCGGGTTGCTATGAGTTAGAACTGACTCAATGGCACTTAACAACAACATCAACAAGTATTTATATGGCATTATGGTGTGGCACTGTAGGATAAGCACTGGAGGGTTAACTGCAGGGTTGGTAGATCAAACCCACCAGCCACTCCTTGTAAAACCTTACAGAGGGTCACTATGAGTCAGAACCAACTCAATGGCATTTAACAATAACAACAACAACAGAAGCAGTATTTGCATAGGAGTCCTGGTGTGGCACTGTAGGATAATGTACAAGCTGAAACTCTGAAACCTTATACAGGGTTGCTATGAGCCAGAACAGACTCAACAACTGTTAAAAACAACAGTATTTACTTAGCAATTTTTTGCATAGTTATTTCTAGATATCCTACTATATAAATGGCTTCTAGAATTATTCCTACTACCTAGTAAGAAATCTATTGCACAAGACCTCTTTAAAGTGTTCAAGAGCAAAAATGTCAGTTAGTTTGAGAACTAAGTTATGTCTGACCTAAGCCATGGTATTTTCAATAGTCTCATATGCATTCTAAATTGGACAATGGATAAGAAACAATGTAGAAGAATTGTTTCATTTGAATTTGGTTTTGTAGAAGAATATTAAAAGTATCCTGGACTTTTAATAACAAATAGGTCTGTGTTGGAAGATGTACAGTCAGAATGTTCCTTAGATGTGAGGATGGTGAGATTTCATCTCTCACACTTTGGACATATTATCAGGAGGGACCAGTCCCTGGACAAGGATATCATGCTTGGTAAAGTGGAGGATCAGCAAAAAAGAGGAAAACCTCCAATGAGAGGGATTTGCACTGTGGCAGCAGCAATAGGCTCAAGCTTACCAACAATTGTGAGGATGGTGCTGGACCAGACAGTGCTTTGTTCTGTTGTACAAAGGGTTCCTATATGAATTGGAACAGACTTGGTGGTACCTAACAACAACAACAGCAAACAAGGAAGACCAGTTAATGCAACTCTTATCCAAATTTACCACCAACACTAAAGCCAAGGATGAAGAAATTAAAGAATTCTAACAGCTTCTTCAATCTGAAACTGATCAAACATGAAATCAAGATGTATTAATTATTACTAATAATTAGAATGAAAAAGTTGAAAGCAAAGAGAAGTGATAGGTATTTAAATAATATTGCCTTAATGATAGAAATGGCACTATAGATTTCATGATGGAACTTTGAAAGTCCAAGGACTTCTTCACTGAAAGTACTTTTTCAAAAACATAAATGGTGACTATTCATGTAGTCCTCACTGGATGTAATACACAAGAAACAAATTGTCTACATCTATGGGAACAGACCATTGAAAAACTCAATATCGATATCAGAGGACAAGCCTAAAAGAGGCCAAGGGCTGACTGTGGAATAGACCATCATTTGCTCATATGAAAGTTCATGTTGAAGAAAATTAAAACAAGTCTACAAGAGCCCAAATAAGGCCTTGAGTATATCTCTAGGTCTGAATTTAGACACCACCTCAAGGACAGACTTGATGCATTCGACACTCATGACCAAAGAACAGAAGAGTTGTGGGATGCCATCAAGAACATCATATATGAAAAAAGCAAAAGGTCATTAAAAAAAAAAAAAAAAAAAAAAAAAAAGACCAAGATGGATGTCAGAAGAAACACTGAAACTTGCTCT
>NW_006408600.1:3129708-3130530 GCF_000296735.1 Chrysochloris asiatica | reverse complement strand
CCCAGAGTCAGTGACATAGCCACAGAGGACTAGAGTGAAGAGTGAAGCATCTAGCTGATAAGAAGAGAGGACATATGCACAAGAACACCCACACTTGCAGATAATATCCACTTTACCTGGCTTTAATGGCTGAATGATCAGAGCTCAACTAGAAGAAGAAAGAAGAGGGGGAAAAAGAGTAAGCTGATACAATTTGATGAACTTGACCTAGACCTATGGAAGTAGTAACTCAAAAGAGGGAACAAATCTTTACAGCGAGGAGCATTGCCACCCCCTCCATACAGAGTAGACAGGGATGGGCAACTTGGACATTGGCTACCCAAAATGGGGTGCTCCAGAGGGAAGAAATGACTGACTTACAAGCTTTCAATAGAGAGCCTAGATTCAGAGGTCATGGAGGAAGGTAGAATCTCCACTGAGTAGTATCCAATCTGTCTGGGTGGGGCTAATGAACGGAGATGGGGATAGGTCCCTTGTGGTACAATAGTGAATAATTGTTACAGGACTGACTGCAAGGGTTGGAAATGTAAAGGTAAATGTGTTGTTGCAAAAGGAGGGGACTTTGCAGTCCAGGAGCAGAGGTCTCTGGGACCACCAGAGGAGAAGAGTGGAGAGCGGGAACCTACCCAGAGAAGCAGTGACGTCAGAGATAAAGGCAGAGATGATGACATAGAAAGATGGAGTGGCTAGCAACTGTAGACCCAGAGAGGGAGAGGGGCTGTGTGCTGATGACCAGGGGGCAGGCTTGCAGGGTATACCCTTTGCTTGGTTGATGATGCATGGAGGGGATTGTAACCATGACAATTAAACGATATATGATAG
>NW_006408600.1:3127427-3128968 GCF_000296735.1 Chrysochloris asiatica | reverse complement strand
GTTTACTGTACCAAAAAGAATTGGTCAATATCAACCATATTTGGACGTAGCATATGATCAAGAACAGATGGGATTGAAGGAACCACAAGACTTCAGGATTGTTGGAATACAAATTGAAATGTTTCAACAAATTCATGCTGCACTAGAAGCACTCACTCCTCTATGCTAAGAAATTTGGAAGATAGCTACTGGGTCAACCAACTGGAAGAGATCCTTATTTGTGCCTATCCCAAAGAAAGTGACTCAATAGAATGCAGAAATTATCAAACAATATCATTAATACCATATGCAAGTAAAATTTTGTTGCAGATAATTTTTAAATGACTTTACCAGTACATTCATGGGGAGCTGCCAGAAATTCAATCCAGATTTAGTAGAGGAACCTGGAATGTGGGATATCATTGCAGATGTCAGATGGATCTTGGCTGAAAGCAAAGAAAGAAGTTTAGTTGTTGATTATGCAATTATACTGACTATGCAATAACATTTGACTGTGTTTACTATAACAAACTATGGGTGACAGCGTGTAGAATGGGAATTCCAGAGCACTTAATTATACTCATGCAGAAATTGTATATAGACAGAGAGGCAGTAATTCAAACAGAATAAGGTGATACTGAATGCTTTAAAATCAGAAAAGATGTGTGTCAGATTTATATCCTTTACAATACTTATTCAATATATATGTTAAACAAATAATCTGAGAAATTGGACTGTATAAAAATAACACAGCAGTAGGATTGGAGGAAGGCTTGTTAATGTGTGATATGCAGATAATACAACCTTGTTTGCTGAAAGTGAAGAGGACTTGAAGCACTGGATAATAAAGAATGCAGCCTTCAGTATGTATTACAACTCAATGTAAACAAAGCAAAAGTTTCACAACTGAACCAAAAAACAACATCATAATGAACCAAGAGGAGAAAAGATTGAAGTTGTAAAGCTTTTCTCATTTTATTTGGATCCACTATCAATGCTCATGTAAGTAACAATCAATAAATCAAACTATGGCTGTTGTTTGACTGTCTTATTTGGGTTCCTCAGCTCCTGAGACTACATAGAATTCTAGGATTTCATACCAGAATAATATGGGGAGTAGAGAGGACTCAGGCAATTTATCTCCTGTGCAACCATCACCCATCTGTCAGTAGAGGGTTCACTGTTGCTATGATGCTGAATAGGTTTCAGCAGACCATCCAGACTAAGATGAACAAGGAAAAAAGACCTAGAGATTTACTTCCAAAAAAACAGTCAAGGAAAACTGGTCTTATGTATTACAATGGTCCTAAACAGTCCTGGTGTGGTGCTGTGGGTTAATGCACCAGACTGCAAAGCCATTTTAACTGCAAGGTTGGCAGTTCAAGCTTACCAGCTGCTCCTTGGAAACCCTATACAGGGTTGTTATGGGTCGGAATCAACTCTACGACACTTAACAACATCAACAACCAGTAAATTTTTTATCTATTTGATTGGAACAGTCCCATCAACAAACAGTTGATCAATAGTCTTGGGAATGGTGCCTGACCAGGCAGCATTTCTTT
>NW_006408600.1:3122669-3124771 GCF_000296735.1 Chrysochloris asiatica | reverse complement strand
TGCTCACGTGTTGTTGTTGTTGAGTGTGGTTCCAACTCATTGCGATCTTGTATAGGGTTTCTGAGGAGTGACTGATGAGTTTGAACCACCGACCTTACAAATCAAAACTACCTTCAGGATGAGTGCTTATCCTACAATTCCACATATACAAGTACTGGGTAATCGTAGTGGTTATGAATCAGGCTGCTAACCTCAAGGTTAGCAGTCCAAAATTACCAACTATTCCACAGGAGCAGCTGAGGCTTTCTGCTCCAGTAAAGATTTACAGCCTCAGAAACCCTATGCAGGATCTGGTTATGTACCTGTGAGTCAGAACTGACTCCATGGCACATAACTATCACCACCACCACCATATAAACTTACATTCTTAGGCTGAAGCAATATTTCACATGATCTTTAACTACACTTATTTTTAAAGCCAGAAAGTCTTCTACTTTTTTTTAAAGCTTTTTTTGTGGATGTGAAGGGATGGCAAAAAAGTAAAAATGTATCTTCATGCATTTTGCAGAAAGAAACTTTTAATTTTAATCAGCAAATGTTACGTTTGTAGCTTCCTTTGCTTGAAAGGGAAACTTTGTTATTTGCCAGCTTAAAAATTCTCTATGTGAGATCTGAAAATCAAATTGTAATGTAGCATTTGTTTTTTCTATCAACACAATGATAATGCTTCAGGGATGAGAACAAAGTTGACATGCATTTTTATGATGTACAGGGTTGAGTAGATGGAATCCAGGTCATTTTCATAGCAATGTGGACTTCAAGGCTAACAGTAGTACAACTTGTATTGGGGGCCAACATGTACTGTCAGCACATACACGCAACCCTCATTGATGTTGCGTGTGAGTGAATGAGGACATTGGTTAGATTTCTGTCAGTAAACAGATGTGATCCAGAGACACATGGGGAGCAGCAGATATGGTTCAGTAGGAAGGTGACATATTTTATAGAGTTGATTTGCTAACTTTAATCATGCTTTCAGGTTAATGTGGCCAAACATGAGACTTTAGGAGTTTAAAAAAATCAAGCTTGTCTCAGATGTAGTGAAATCTTCCATCTGAAGGGATTAAAGTTATTCAGTGAGCAATTTTGAGTACTCAAATCTTGAAAATGATTCCCTATGTTAGGTTGGTATTTCTGAGAACTTAACCCAAGCCAAAATAAACCCCCATATTTTTATTTTACCAAGCTACCTCCTTGTTGAATCGACTCCATGGCACATAACCACCATCACCACCACCTCCTTGTTAGTTCAGTGAGTCTTAGCTCTATTCAAGGGAGACATGCTATGTGATTTCATGGCCTTGCTGTAGTTCTCTTCCAAATATTTCATGCATTCCTCTTTTATATATAAAAAAATAATTCTGTTTCAGAAATAAAATTTTAAATGTCCTTGTTACATCAGGAAATAATTGGAGACATATGAATAGTGTCGTCGAGTCGGCTCTGACTCAATGACCTTGTCTAGGGTTTCTGAGGAGCAACTGGTGGACTTGAACCAACAACCTTACAACTCAAATTGACCTTGCTGTCCAGTGCATTGCTGTGCAGCACCACACCAGGATTCCAGGTGATGCTATATCAGGTTTATACAGTATTGCCTAGTACTCATTTGGAGTCCTGAGGTGGTGCTGTAGGTTAATGTGCTGGACTGAAAATCAGTTTGATCTGCAAGGTCAGTGGTTCCACTTTGCTAGCCACTCTTTGGACACCCTATACAGAATCACTATGGGTCAGAACTGACTGGACAACACTTAACAACAATAACAAAAGCATTCATTTATATCCAATTATTCCCTGCAGTGCTGTAGGATCAATATTCAACTGGGAACTATAATGTCAGCAGTTCAAACCCACCAATTGCTCCTTGGAAATGCTTTACAGTATCACTATGAGTTGGATCTGACTTGAAGACACTAACGACAACAACAGCAATCAGGTTTAGAAGTCCTGGTGTGGTGTTGTAGGATAAGCATTAGACTGTTGACCTCAAAGATGGCAGTTCAAACCCACCAGTAACACCTTGGAGCTCTATACAAGGTCCCTATGAGTCAGAACTGACTTGATGGCATTTAAAAATAACAACAATAACATACCAGGTTTGT
>NW_006408600.1:3119920-3122169 GCF_000296735.1 Chrysochloris asiatica | reverse complement strand
ATTTCTTGACTGCTGCTTCCATGAGTGTTGATAGTTGATCCAAGAAGAATAAAGTCCTTGACAACTTCAATCTTTTCTCTGTTGATAAAGAATGTTGTTTATTGTCAGGTTTAAGGGCAAAAATATTCTCTCTAAAATTAACTTCCTTTATAAAGTTCTATACTCTCCTTTGGTGAGTAGTAATTGGGGGCTTAAAAGTTTGCAAGTGACCATCTAAGTTTCAATTATTCATTTTTCGCCATCCAAAGCAAAGAAAAGTAAACAAAATCAAAGACATATGGAAACAATCAGTTCAAGGGACTAATAAACCACAAGAACCATATGCAAGTTCAGGCTGAAGTTGAAGAAAATTAAAACAAGTCCACAGGACCCAAAACATGATCTTGAACACAACCCATCTGAATATAGAGATCATTTCAAGAACAGATTTGATGCATTGGACATTAATGACTGAAAACCAGATGAGTTAGTTGAGGACTGACTACAAGAACATTATATAGGAAGAAAGTAAATGCTCATTAGAAATAAAACAGATATTAGAAGCAACTCTGAAACTTCCTCTCCAGCACATAGATGTTAAAGAAAATAGCAAAAAAATTAGAGGTAAAACAGGGAAAAAATTTCAAAGGGGAGTTCCAAAAGGCAAAGTCAAGTATTATGAAATGTGCAAAAGGGAATACCATGCTCAGAATTTCTCAAGTAGAAAGAGCTGAGAGAAAAAACTCAAGCCTCAACTTGAAACACTGTAGGATTCTATGACAAAATGAAGTCCTGGTGTAGCATTATAGGAAAAAACAGTGGACTTCAAGGTCTGTTTGAACCCCAAGGTTGACAGTTCAAAACTAACAGCTACTCCTTGGAAACCATACACTAGGTCACTAAGTGTCAGAACTGACTAGATAGCAGTCAACAGCAACAACAAATGGGCAAAATATTGAATAATGCATAAAGCATCAAAAGAAGATGTAAGGAATACATAGAGTTACTGTACCAAAAATAAATGGTCAGTATTTAGCCATTTTGAGAGATTTTATGATCAAGAGCCAATGATACTGAAGTAAGAAGTCCAAGGTGCACTGAAGGCATTGGCAAAGAACAAGGCTCTGGGAATTAATGGAATACAAGTGGAAATCTTTCAACAAAATAATGAGGAGGTTACTCATCTCTGTCAGAAATTTGGTCAACTGATTGGAAGAGATCCATATTTGTGTCCATTACAAAGAGAAGTGATCCAACAGAATGCAGAAATCACTGTAAAATATCATTAAAATCACATGCAGATGAAAGTTTTGCTAAAGGCAATTTTAAAAAATGGCTGCAACTGTACATTGACTGGCTATGGACAACATTGCAGGAATTAATATTCCGGAGCACTTGATTGTGCTCATGGGGAACCAAGATGCAGTTGTTAAAATAGAACAAGGGATACTGAATTATTTAAAATCAGGAATGCTGTGCTCCATGATTGTTTTCTTTCATCATACTCATTCAGTCTGTATGCTGATCAAATAAACTGAGAAGCTGAATTGTATGAAGAAGAACATGGTCTCAGGATTGTAGGAAGACTCATTAACAACCTGCAATAGGCGGCTAATACAACCTTGATTGTTGAAAGCGTAAAATACTTACTGATGAAGATCAAAGACCACAGCCTTCGGTATGGGTTGCACCTCAATGCAGAGAAATATAAGCAAAAATCGTCAACACTGTGTCAGTAAATAGCATCATGATAGATGGAGAAAACATAGAAAAGGTCAAATATTTCATTTTGCTTGGATCCACTATCAAGACTCCTGGAATTAACAGTGAAGAAATCAAGTGATGTATTGCACTAGGCAAATCTGCTGCATAAACCTCTTTAAAGTTTTCAAGAACAAAGATGTTGGTTTGAGGACTAAAGTGCACCTGATCCAAGCCATTATATTTTCAATAGCCTCATATGCATGTGAAAGTTGGAAAATAAATAAGGAAGACCTTGGAACAATTGATGAATTTGAGTTATAGTTTTGGAGAAGAATATTAAAAGTACCTTGGACTTTTAGAAGAACAAATAGAGCTGTCTTGGAAGAAGTATAGCCTGGATGCTCTTTAGAAGCCAACATGACAAGACTTCATCTCTCATACTTTGGCCATATTATCAAGAGGAACCATTCCCTGGAGAAGGACATCAAGCTTGGTAAAGTGGAGAGTCAGTAAAAAACTGGGAGACCGCCAATAAGATGGATTGGCACAGTGGCATAGACAATGGG
>NW_006408600.1:3104354-3119450 GCF_000296735.1 Chrysochloris asiatica | reverse complement strand
TGTCCAGCTTTCGTATCCATATGAAGTTATTGAAAATACCATGGCTTGGGTCAGGTGCACCTTAGTCCTCAAGTTGACATCTTTGCTCTTCAATACTTTAAAAAGTTCCTGTGCAGCAGATTTGCCCAATGCAATAGGTTGTCTGATCTCTTAACTGCTGCTTCCTCAAGTGTTGATTAGATGATACCAAACAACAATAACAACATAGGGTGAACAAAACCAGGGAGTTATACAGTCCTTAGATCAACCATATGAGATCAAAAGGTGATCTTTTGCCTTGGGTTATAAGGCAGAAGGCAGAAGGGGTAGGAAAGGGCTGGATGAATGCAATGGAAAGCATAGGAAGAAAATGGAAAGAGTACTGTTACATTGATTATGAGGGACTGCAATCAGTGTTACAAACAAAATGTGTATGAATTGTTGAACTGGAAAACCAGTTTGTTCTATAAACTTTCATTCAAATCACAATAAAATGTTTAAAAATTGCTTATTTTTCATTTATTTAACAATATAACAGTATTACCTAAGGTTTAGACACATCAATTTCTACTACTGAAAGTAGATTCACATTTTATATTATCAACCTATTTAACAAATAATACTGGACTCTATCTAAGTGTATTGAAAGACTTGAGGTGGATGAAGACCAAATGGATGGAGGTTGATTTGGTCAGTTTAACTTCTAACCTAAATTGTATTATTCCAAAGATAAGGGTTTGAAAAAAAAGCTCAATCTTGTAATTTAATTTTTATTTTGTTGGACATGATTTTGGACAAATATAATGATCATCCACTATGTGAAACAATAAATATAATCAGCATAACTGGATGCATGGGGTTTCAGTTCCTTATAATGTATTAAGAGCAAAGTCCATTACAAAAGACAAAGGCCAAGGCTTTGAAGGTAAGGTCATGGCTTATCTAGCGTTTAGACAACTCTGGTAAAAATATAATGTCTGAATGCAAGGCAATTAAATTTCTAAATTATAGTCAGAATCTGAAAATAAAGTGAAAGTGAAGCTGATGAGGGTGATTCCATTCAGTATTCTAAATCAACAGGATGATTATCAATTTTTTTAAGATCTCTGGCTCTCTGCTTTGTTTTATTTTAAAAGTTGCTTGCTTGCATAGTGAGTTTATTTTTTATGTTGTTTAGTGTAAACTGTGAACTATAATGTCAGACATGGCCATTCAAACTTTATGATTTCTGATGCACGGCTATGCTTAGAAGTGAATAAGTGATCAACCAATCCAATAAATAAAATAAATAAATTAGTGATCGTCTCATTGTCTAGAAGAATTAACTGGTATTTAAGCTAAATTTTCTTTTATACAAATTCATGATGACTTTTCTTGTGTGCTGCTTGGAAATGTAGGTCTTTCTGAGATAGTTGCTAGTTAAGACTCTTGGTCAATATTACAACCTTCTGATTTTTATATAGTCAGCAACAAGTTTAGATCAGTATGATTGCATAATGGTGAAAGATAGTAGATGCATATGGTCTTAATATTCCTTTCATTTACCTGATAAATCTACAAAAGATATTAAAATGCACACAAATTTCCATGCCATGATTATACATTAAAACTTCTAAATTATACTTCATTACTCCTACTGTATTTTGATTATTTGCATTAATAGTCATTCTGTCCTTTTTATTCATGCTCATGCAAACAAGTGGAAGAAGGAAACAGTGGGATCACTAAGAGTCAGGTTACAAAAATATGGTAAAGTAGAGCAAAACCCGAAAGTACCTATTCCAGTACCTAAATTATAAGATTTGTTATTGCTTTTTTTGCCAGAGACTACTGAAAACTCACTAAAGAAATTGTCTTAAAAATAAAGGTGGAGGCACTTGATGTCGGATTAGGGAGAAGCACGATGCAGACTTCTGACAGAAATAACACAGAATACCACATGAAGCAAGATCAGGGGACAGTCCCAGAACTCTAAACTACATATAAAAGAATATTTAGAAGGATTGAAGGCTTACTGCTAGTGGGATTTGTAGAAGAAGCAAGAGAGGTGGTGTTTTCTGATCTATGGCTGCCAGCAGGTGTTGGGGGAATGACAGAGCAGGATCAGGATCAGAAGTACACTCCCAACACAGAGGTCTGACTGATCATCGGAGATAAAGGTGTAAACATTTTTTCTGTTCATTGATCTCTCACTGTGTGCTCACCTCCACTCTGGTGACTAGAGGGAGTACCTCAGTAAGTGGACACTCCTTTCCCACTCCTGGAGGTTTCTACTATGCATGCACACAGGTCTGCTCAGCAAAGACTACAGCGTACAGAATCTAAGAAGGGGGTGGAGTCAATAGTAACTGATTAAAATGGAACAGTCTCCCAAAATGGCTCCAGCAGGCTGAGCTAAAACTAAAGTTAAAGTCATACTCATATTTTGCTGTGTATTTTATTATTGTTGTTGTTTCGATTCGAGACTGTAGTATACACTCTCTTTTTTTCTGCTGTTGTAGTTTTATTTTTTGTTTTTTTGTTCCCCTTTTATCTTGTGAGTACTCTTTTTCTCCCTACATTAACCAAGAAGACAGTAATTGTGGTTATATAGCCAAGCTACAATCACACCCTATGAAATCCCACCATCCAGACAAGAGTCAATAGCAGCTGCTATACACCAGATAGATAGCCAACACATGCTACAGTTACTCTGAGTTGACTAAATAAGAACACCCACTTGGAGGTAATCAGAAAGCTTAATAATACATCAGCATACATTCATCTAATTATTGAAAACACACTTAATTATTGAAGATGCCCAAGAGACAATCAAAGATTTTATCACATATCCAGAAACTAGATAGAATAATTTAAACAAATGAGCTAGACTTCCCATTGGAAGGAGGACAGTCTATGGAACTGCCTGAAAAGGAATTCAGGAGAATGATATCAAGGTGCATCCAAATGCTCCACAGAGGAGTTGAAAAAATAAGGAAGAAGTTAGGAAAGTACTACAGGAACAATCAAATAAGATAGAAATAACATTGGAAACAATTCAAACCCTGCAGCAAGAGGTCCAAATGATGAATAATAAAATATCAGAAATGGAAAATACACTGGAAGGGCAAAGGAGTAGAACTGAAGAGATGGGAAGCCAGAACCAGCAAACAGGAAAACAAATCTCTCAACACTGTTAAGATGGTAGAGCAAGCAGAAAAAATAGTAAATAAATAAATAAATCTGAAGGAAATCTAACTTTCATGTTGGACAACATGAACAGGAATAATTTAAGAATGATTGGCATTCTGAGAAATACTCAGATTAAGACAGAGTACAAGTTTCTGAATATAAGTTTAATGTCTCTAGCATAGTGAACCACCATTCATCTGTCAGCTTGTCGTACTGTGATGGTTTTTGTGTTGCTGTGATTCTGGAAGCTATGCCATAGGTATTTTAAATATCAGCAGGGTCACTCACAGTGGACAGGTTTAAGACAGACAGACTAGGAAGGAGAGACAAATTACTTCTAAATATTAAGTCACTGAAAACCTTATGAATAGCAATAGAACACTGTTAGCACAAGATCACTGAATACTGAAACATAATGAAGAGCACCAGAATATTGTCAGACATAGTGCCAGAAGATGAGCCCCACAAATTGGAAGGCACTCAAAATGCAACTGGGAAAGAGCTACCCCTTCAAAGTAGAGTGGATGATGATGGTGCGAATGAAGTAAAGCACACCGAACTTCCATTTGCTGATGGGGCATAATTCAAAATGAAGAGAAACAACTGTGAAGATCCACTAATAATCAGAACATGGAATGGATAAAGTATGAATCTAGGAAAATTGGAAATTGTCAAAAATAAAATGGAAAATATAAACATCGATACCCAAGGCATTGTTGTTGTTGTTGTTGTTAGGTGCCATCGAGTCAGTACTGACTCATAGCGACCTTATGCACAACAGAATGAAACACTGCCTAGTCCTGGGCCAACCTCAAGATTGTTGCCACGCTTGAGCCCATTGATGCTGCCATTTTGCCAACCCATCCCACTGGGGGTCTTACTCTTTTTCTCTGACCCTCCACCTTACCAAACATGATATCCTTCTCTAGAGACTGGTCCCTTCTGACAATATGTCTGAAGTATGAGAGATGAAGTTTGGCCATCCTGGCTTCCAAGGAACACTCTGGCTGCACTTCTTCTAAAACAGATCTGTTTTTTTTTTTTCTTTTGGCAACCCATGGTACTTTCATTGTTCTCCTCCAACTCCATAACTCAAATGCATCAATTCTTCTACCATCTTCCTTCATCACCGTCCAACTTTCGCATGCATATGATGTTATTGAAAATATCATGGCTTGGGTAAGGCACACCTTAGTCCTCAAGCTGATCTCTTTGCTCTTCAACACTTCAAGAAGATCTTGTGCAACAGATCTGCCTAATGCAATACATTGTTTGATTTCTTGACTGCTGCTTCCATGAGTGTTGATAGTTGATCCAAGAAGAATGAAGTCCTCAACAACTTCAATCTTTTCTCCATTGATAAGAATGTTGTTTATTGGTCCCATGGTGAGGATTTTTGTGTGTGTGTGAGCTGAAATAGACTGGTACTGGCCATTTTGAAACTGACAATTGCATGGTTTACTATTCATAGAATGACAAATTGAGGATGAATGGAGGTCACCTTAATCATCAAAAAGAACGTATCAAGATCAGTCATGAGGTACAATGTAGTCTGTAGTAGGATAATATCCATACATCTACAAAAAAAGACCACTTAATACCACTATTATTAAAATTTCTGTACCAGCCAATTAAGAGAGTGATGATGAAATTAAATAATTTACAAATCGGACTGTGAACTGCAAGGTCAGCAGTTTGAAACTACCAGCTGTTCTGCGGGAGAAAGATGAGGCTTTCTGCTCCCGTAAAGATTTACAGCCTCGGAAACCCTGTACAGGGTCGCTATGAGTCGGAACTGACTCCACGGCACATATCAACAACAACATCAACTTCTGAAATTGATCAAACATGCAAAAAATATGTATTGATAATTACTGGCAATTGGAGTGCAAAGGTTGGAAAAAATAAGAAGTATCAGTAGTTGGAAAATAGGGCCTTGAGCATAGAAATGATGTTGGAGATCACATGACAGAATTTTGCAAGACCAATGATTTCTTCACTGCACATGCCTTTTTAAACAACATAAAAGACAACTATACACAGGAACCTCGCCAGACGGAATACATAGATATCAAATTGATTACATCTGTGGAACGAGAAGGTGGAATAGCTCCATATCTTCAGCTAAAATCAGACCAGGGGCAGACTGTGGAACTGACCACCAATTGCTCATGTGGAAATACAGGCTGAAGCAGAAGAAAGTGTAAACAAGTTCATGAGAGCCAAAATATGACCTTGAATATGTCTCACCTGAATTTAGATATCATCTGAAGAACAGATTTGATACATTAAACACTAAAGACCAAAGACCAGAAGAGTTGTGGTATGACATCAAGAACATCATACAATAAGGAAGCAAAAGGTCACTGAAAAGACAAGGAAGAGACCCAAATGGATGAAAGAAAAGAAACTGAAACTTGTTTTCCAACATGGAGATGAAAGCAAATGAAAGAAGTGAGGCAAACCAAGAGTTGATGAGAAAATTTCAAAGGCCAGCATGGGAAGTTTAGGTCAAATATTATAATTAAATGTGCAAAGACCTCGAGTTAGAAAACCAAAAGGGAAAAACACACTCAGCATTTCTCAAACTGAGGGAAATGAAGAAAAGATCCAAACCTTGACTTGTGGTATTGAAGATTTGGAAAAATATTGAATGATGCAGAATCATCAAAAGAAGATGGGTTGAATACACAGAGTCACTGTAACAAAAATAAATGCAAGAAGTAGCATATGATCTAGAGCTGATGATACTGAAGGAAGAAGTCCAAGATGCAGTGAAGGCATTGTCAAAGAACAAGACACGGATTACATGTATACAATATGAAATCTTTCAACAAACGGATGCAGTAATGGATGCACTCACTCATCTTTGCCAAGAAATTTGGAAGACCTGACCAACTGACTGGAAGACATCTATATTTGTGCCCATTCCAAACAGAAGTGACCCAACAGAATGCAGAAATCATCAGGCAATATCATCAATATTCCATGTGAGTAAAGTTTTCTAAAGATAAAGCAAAAATGACTGCAAGCATACATTGACTGAGAACTTCCAGAGGTTTAAGCTAGATTTAGAAGAGGATATGGAATGAAGTATATCATTTCTGATATCAGATGGATCTTGGCTGAAAGCAGAAAATACTAGAAAGATGTTTACTAGTGCTTTATTGACTTTCAATTGTGTGGATCATGGCAAGCTATAGACAACATTGTGAAGCATGAATAGTCCCGAACGCTTAATTGTTCTCATGAGGAACCTGTACATGGATCAAGAGGCAGTTGTTTGAACAGAATATGGGAACACTGAATGGTTTAAGATTAAGAAAGGCACGCTACAGGGTTGTATTCTTTCACCATACTTATTCTAGTATGCTGAGCAAATAATTCTAGAAGCTGGGTTATGAGAAGAAAAACTTGGCATCAGGATTGGAGGAAGACTCATTAACAACCTGCCGTTTGCAAATGATACAACGTTGCTTGCTGAAAGTGAAAAGGACTTCAAAAACTTACTGATGAAGATCAATGACCACAGCCTTTGGTATATATTTCATCTCAATGTAAAGAAAACAGAAATCTTCACCACTGGACCAATAAACAACATCTATATACATGGACAAAAGATTGACATTGCCAAAGGCTTCATTTTGCTCAAATCAACCATCAACACTCATGGAAGCAGAAGTCAAGAAATCAAACAACATAGCGCATTGGGCAAATCTGCTGCACAAGACCTATTTAAAGTGTTCAAGAGCAGAGGTATCAGTTTGAGGACTAAGATACACCTGGCCCAAGCCATGGTATTTTCAATAACCTCATATGTATGTGAATGTTAGACAGTGAATATGGAAGACTGTAGAAGAATTGATGTATCTGAGTAATGCTGTTGGAGGAGAATATTGAAAGTACCTTGGACTGCCAAAAGAAAAAATAGATCTGTGTTGGAAGATGTACCGCCAGGGTGCTCCTTGAAAGCCAGGCTGGCCAGCCTTTGTCTCTCATACTTTGTATATATTGTCAGGAGGAACCAGAAGGATTTCATGTTTGCTAAAGTGGAGGGTCAGATAAAAAGAGGAAGACCTCTAGTGAGATGGATTGGCACAGTGGCAGTAGCAATGGGCACAACCGTAGCAAGGATGGTGAAGTTGGCCCAGGACTGGACAGTGTTTTGTTCTCTTGTGCATGGCATCACTATGAGTTGGTACCAACTCGATAGCACCTAACAACAACAATAACAACAACATAGTGAAGGTTGTTGTTGCTACGTGTTGTGAAGCTGGTTCTGACCCTTGGTGACTGTATAACAGAACAAAACACTGTCTGATCCTGTACCATCCTCATAATTCCTACTATGTTTAAGTCCATTTTTACATCAACTGTATAAATTCATCTCATTGATTGTATTCCTCTTTCTCACTCACCCTCTACTTTATCAAACATGAATTTCTCCTGTGACTGGAGAAGATGATATGTCCAAATACATGAGACAAAGTCTTTCCATTCTCACTTCTAAGGATTATTTTGACTGTACTTATTTCAACACAGATTTGTTCATTCTTCAGGTAGTCCATGAAGGTAACATTCTTCTCTAACACCATCATTCAAAGACATCAGTTCTTTTGCATTCGAAAACAACAACAAATATTCTCTACAGTAATTTTCTAAGTGAACTTTAGTTTTCATTTTTGGTGGCAATTAGTATTTTATCTCATATCTTTATCATTTGCTCTCTCAGCATATGGTTGGTGAATATTTAAAATATGTCTCTTTGGTCCAAATAAATGTAAGGGTGATGAGTCTGTGTAAAGCTGAGTAATACCTAATACTCTTAGTCCAGCACTTTGACTCTTAAGTTACTCCTAAGTGCTACTTGACCTCTGCAATGATTATTATTCCCATACACTGATGGGGAAAGAAGGATGAGTAATGCTTAAAGAAAGAAAGAAAAAAAAAGATCAATATATAACTACTCTAAATCTCACACAAAGCCCATTACTATGCCTGGCAAAATGAATCATGGAGCAGAAGCCATCTCTGAAATGTACCACTGGGTCCTCAACACAATAATCCTAATGGTTTAGACTACATTAGCCAAACAGACACTAATTATTTCCTGCATTAACACAAAGCAATTTATCTTTTTGTTCTTTTTATTTGTGTAATGATAGACTTGTCTGGAATAACAAAGCTATCTAACTAATCCTTGCTGAGAAATAGGAAAAAATGCTAGCAGGTCCAATGCCTGACCATTGAAATTAAGGAGCACTGAAACCACTGATAGAATGTGATATAGGGAAGGTGGGATGTATGATTTATTGAGTAACTCTTTGTGCCAAGATGCTTTATGTATTATTGGAGGCTAAATAATGGCTCCCAAAATTATCAGGTCCTGATCCCTGGAAACCTGTAAATGATGACTTATATTGAAAAAGGTTCTTGACAGACATAAGTGAGCTAAGGATCTTGAGACAGGAAGGTTATCCTAAATTACCTAGATGGGTCTTGCACAAGCATCCTCATAGAAGAGAGGTTAAGGGTGATTACAATGAAGAAGAGGGAAATGGTAAAAGGCAGTGTGGCTATGAAAGCAGAGACTGAAATACCAAGGCTTGCCATCATCACATAAGCAAGGAGCAGCAAGAACATACATATTCTCTAGGCACTCCAGAGGTAGCTTGGTCCTGTCAACACCTAGACTTCAATCTAGTGACTCTGATTTCATATTTCCCATCTCCAGAACTGTAAGAGAATAAATGTTTATTGATATAAATTAGCACTTTGTGGTCATTTTTTTAAATAGTAGCCATAAAAAACCAATACAGTTATTTATCCTCACTGTATCTTCATGACAACCCTTGAGGTAACTGTTACTCTCATTTTACAGATGAGGAAACTGAATGTTCCAAATTGCCTGGAAAATTCGGTTGAATTTCAAAGGTTAAATTACTTTCTCATACCCTGTACTTGTCACATGGTTGGCGATGATTCTGTGCCATGGAGTTGGTTCTGACTCATAGTGACCCATATGTTGTTGTTGTTGTTGTTAGGTGTCATTGAGTTGGTACCGACTCATAGTGATCCTATGCACAACAGAACAAAATACTACCCAGTCCTGGGCCAGTCTCAAAATTGTTGCCATGCTTGAGCCCATTGATGCTGCCATTTTGCCAATCCATCTCACTGGGGGTCTTACCCTTTTTCTCTGACCCTCCATCTTACCAAATGTGTTATCATTCTCCAGCAACTGGTCCCTCCTGACAATATGTCTGAAACATGAGATACAAAGTTTGGCCATCCTGGCCTCCAAGGAGCACTCTGGCTGCACTTCTTCCAACAGATCTGTTTGTTCTTTCGGCAGTCCATGACACTTTCAATATTCTACTCCAACACCATAACTCAAAAGCATCAATTCTTCTAATGTCTTCCTTATTCGCTGTCCACCTTTCACATACATATGAGGTTACTGAAAACATTATGCTTTGGTTCAGGTGTACCTTAGTCTTCAAGTGACCCATATAACCCTATTTAAATGCCTCATCCTAGCCCTCTGCTGTCCATAGTCTGTAACCTGCACTTCACTGTCTTTTGTGAGTTCCACACCTCTGTTGAGGGTCCCATATACATGCTTCCTTGCTCTGATTTCACTTATTGCAAAAGTCCTTTGGTGTGTCTTTCTCCTCACTAGACTATATGCTCATCAATGCAGGGACTGTGCCTTTACTCTTCAGAAATATCTAATGTCTTGTACATAGTTCATGCTTAAAAGTATTTGTTGGATGAATTAAGTCACATTAACCCTCCGTGTGCCATTATAGGATAAGCACTGGGCAGCAAAGTTAGTTTAAATCACAAGGTCGGTGGTTCAAACTCACCAGCCTCTCCTAGGAATCCTAATGCAGGGTTGCTATGAGTAGGAACTGACTTGACAGCACTTAATAAAAACACCAAAAACCCCTAAATAAATGCAAGACTAAATAAGCTTACATTAGTGATAATGAAACTCTGGAGTTTCATATTTTCACAAGGTGAGATGCAAGATGAGGAACCATCACTTTTCTGTCTACTTTATGCCTTGGTTTCTCATGGGTTAAATAAATATAATAATGGTGCTTACTTCATAGAGTTAGTAGCAATATTAAATGAGTTAATATGTATAAAGGGCATAGAACAATGGCTATCATAGAATAAGAATTATGTTAGTATTTTCTATTTTTTCATTTTTTTTGCCACCGTTTTTATACATCTCTGAATGAAAAAAAAAAGACCTAAAAAGTTTTGAAGCTATAACCAACTTTTATGTTGTGATTTGGTAGACAACAAGAGCCAATGTCAAGATGACAAATGGAATTTTGAAATGAATATTCAGCTCAACATCAATAGTAACAAAACTGGAGTGATCAACAGCTAGATAATTTTTCACCCAAACTTAAAATAAGAGAAAACGCATTTTAGAAATAATGACATACATCATTATGAAAAATGTTTAGTGAAGTTCATAGGAAAGGAGCCTATTGATGCTGAATTTTAATTTTTTTATTAATCTTCCAATACTTTGATATTTTTACATTAACCCATTCCAGGATTCAGTCTATTGCTTTGTTTCTCACTGATGAACAAATTGTACTAATTTGAAACATGTGAAGAAGAAAGTGCAACTCTTGTTTTGCATATGTGAGATCTGATGTTGCTTTTAATTGATTCACAAGTTTTTATGTAACAAGTGAAACTCTAGGCTTTTCAAGAGATGCACAGATGAAAGAATAAACTTGTTTAAAAGGTTTCAGGCTATTTTTTTGTTTTATCTTTATTTGTTTCTGGTCTCATAAAGTAGACTCAATAATTTTTTGCAATGAACACATATCACCGGGTCCCAAGATGCACAGCTGAGACCCAGGATCCAGGAGCCATTGCCTAAATTTAAGTCACCAGCAGATTAATTGCTGTCCTTTTTGTGGATAAGATGTTGGTTGCACTAAAGGAATGTTCCAGTCTATTCCTTCTCCCATTAGGTCCCTCTACACTAAAGTCCACGGAACAGAATCCCAAGGATGCATCTGTATTTTATTTAAGGGAATTGTTTTCAGTTGGCTAAAATATATCATAACAAGACTGTACAGGCATATAATCTCATCACAAAGGACTAAATGCTTTGTCTGAGACACCACAACCAGATGCTTCCTGGTGGTCTAGAGGTTAGAGTTCAGTGCTTTCATCACTGTGACCTAGGTTTGATCTCAGGTCAAGATAGTCTTTCTTCTTAGAGTTCCTGGGTGGTACATATGGATAAATGCTGGGCTACTAACCAAATGTTGGGACCCATTCAGAGGTACCTCAAAGGAAGGTCTGGGAATCTGCTTCAAAAAGGTCACAGCTATGAAAATTCTATGCAACACAGTTCTACTCTGAAGCACAGAGGATGATCATTAGTCAGAATTGACTTGATAGCAAATGTTTGTTTGTTTTTCAATTTTAATTTGCTATCACACAGATGGTCTCCACATCATTACCAAAGGTGAGGGTCTAAGAACACCCACTGATACACTCCCATAATCAAGTCATAACTGATAACAGTGGTAATACTTACTGATCAATTGGAAGAAGAAAATGTATCACGTAGAAAAGTAGTAGCCATAGGAATAGAATGATGGATGGATTCCAAGGGATCCTTTAGAGGAAGAATCAATGAGATGTTTAAACCCTTTGGATGAGACAAGTAAGGGGGGTTCATTGTTGTTGTTGTTGTTAAGTGCCATGGAGTCGGTTCCGATTCATAGTGACCCTGCACAGGGTTTCCTAGGCTGGAAATCTTTACGGGAGCAGAAAGCCTCATCTTTCTCCCGTGGAACAGCTGGTAGTTTTGAACTTCTGACCTTGTGGTTCACAGCCCGATTTGTAACCACTACGCTACCAGAGCTCCTTAGGGGAGTTCATAGAGACACGTTAAAGATGACCCTGAGGTTCTCAGTTGAGAAAAATGAGTAGACAGTGATACCATTAACTAAGAAAGGAAATTCAGGAGATGGAGAACAAAGGAAAGTGAGAATGTTATAGGGCAAAGAAAGACAGAGTTTGATGTTGAAAACTTTGGAGTTGAAGTACTTGAAATACAGATATGTTGAGATAGATGTCTATCGAGTAGGAGGAAAATCAGAATTAATCCTGAGGACAGTAGGAATGGTTATACTTTTTACATTTGTTTTTCTTGGTTATAATATTTAAAGTGAGTATTTATAGTGTTTTACATTAAACAAAGTACTCTCTCACTGTTTACACATTATATCCCACAATAGCTCTGTAAGAGTAATCATAGGAATTTTTATTATTTCCTTTTTACATAAAAGAAAACTGGAACTCTGGAAAGTTAGATAATTTGCTTCAAGGTCACATTGGGCAATAGTGTAAAAAGCCAGAATCAAATTCATACTTTCTGAAATTTATGCTGGTGTTCTCTAGACACTGTACCCTATGAAACAAGAATCCCACATTTATTGGAAACCTAGATTTAATCTGTTGCACAAAGGTGACCCTCAAAACTGTTAGTTGATAAACCTGCCTAAGAAAACAATATAAAAAAAAGGGTGGGGGGATTGAATTAAACCAATCAACAAATTCAATGTGACAAATATTATTCAGGTACAAAGGATAGCTACCAAAAGAAGAGCCAGAGAAGAAAGAGAGATAAAGTGATTAGAGAAGTAAGAAGAGAAGCAGGAAAAATTAGGGTTACAGAAAAAAAGAAGAGGAAGAAATTATAAGACAAGGGGAAAAGGGCTGTCAACCAGTATCAAAGATTGCTCCTTCTCTAATTCCCATCTACTTCATTTCCTATGCCAGTCCCATCCAGAGTGGATGCAGATGTGGTCTTATCACAGTTGGATGTGACATGAAGTACATCTGTCTACATACATAGAAAACCAATTATCAGTTAGTTTGTCATATTGTGGTGTCCTGTGTGTTATGGTGATTCTGGAAGCTATGCCATGGGTATTTTAAATACAAGCAGGGTCTCCCACCTTGGACAGATTTCAACTAAGCTTCCAGACAAAGTCAGGGTAAGAAGGAGAGACAGACAACTTCAGAATATTTAGTCACTGAAAACCTTATAAATAGCAGTGAAACACTGCCAGCGCAAGAATATTTAACATAGAAACATTATGAAGAGCACAAGGATATTGTCAGATACAGTGACTGAAAATGAGCCCCTCAGATTGGATGACCCCTAAAAATGTGGCTGGAAAAAAGCTGCCTCCTCAAAGTGACCCATGATGACTCAAATGGAGTAAAGCCTTCGGGATCTTCATTTGATAATGAGGACAAAACTCAAAATGAAAATAAAGATCTGTAAACAACTATTAATACAACATGGAATGTACTAAGTATGAATATGGAAAATTTTGAAATTGTCAAAAATTATATGGACTGCATAAACATCAATATCCAAATCATTAATGAGCTGAAATGGATTGATACTAGGCATTTTGAATCTGATAATTGCATGATTTACTATAATGGCAAAAACATTAAGTGGAATGGCATCACAATCATCATCATAAAGATCTGTCTTGAAATACAATGCTGTCTATGATAGAATAATATCCATATGACAATAAGGAAGACCAATTAATACCACTATTATTCAAATTTATCCACCAACCACGAAATCCAGTGATAATGAAATTGACAAATTCTACCAATTTTTTCATTCTGAAATTGATCAAATATATTATTAAGATGTATTGATAGTTACTGGAGTTTGGAAAGCAAAGGTTGGAAACAAAAAGGAAGGATCAGTAGTTGGAAAACATGGTCTTGGTGATAGAAATGATGTTGGAGATCGCATGATAGAATTTTGCAAGAATTTCTTATTCATTGCAAATATCTTTTTCAAACAACATAATAGAAGTCTATATGTTGGAGATGGAACTCACCAGAGGGAATATGCAGAAATTAAATTGACTGCATCTGTGGAAAAAGATGATGGGAAACTCCATATAATCAACCAAAACAAGGCAACGGGCAGACTGTGGAATAGACCATCAGTTGCTCATATGCAAGTTCGGACTGAAACTAAAGAAAATTAAGATAAGTCCACGAGAGCCAAAATATGACATTGAATATGTTGTTGTTGTTAGGTGCCATTGAATCAGTACTGACTTATAGTGACCATATGCACAACAGAGCAAAACACTGCCCAGTCAAGGGTCAACCTCACAATTGTTGACACACTTGAGCCCATTGATGCTGCCATTTTACCAGTGCATCTCACGGTTTGTTGTTGCTGTTGTTAGGTATCATCTAGTTGGTACTGAGCGATAGCGACCTTATTGCGCAGCAGAAGGAAACACTGCCCAATCTGGGCCAAACTCACTACTATTGCCACAACTGAGTGTATCGATGCTGCCACTTGGCCAATCCATATTGTTGGGGGTCTTCTTCCTCTTTTTCTCTGACCCTCCACCTTACCAATTATGATATCCTTCTCCAGTGACTGGTCCCTCCTGGCAATATGTCCAAAGTATGAGAGACAAAGTTTGGTCATCTTGGCCTCCAAGGAGCACTCTGGCTCCACTTCTTCCAAAATGGATCTATTGGTTCTTTTGACAGCCCATGGCACTTTTCAATATTCTCCTCCAACACCATAACTCAAAAGCATCAATTCTTCTACGGTCTTCCTTATTCACTGTCCAGCTTTCGCAAGCACATGAGATTATTGAAAATACCATGGCTTGGGTCAGGCGCAATTTAGTCCTCAAGCTGACATCTTTACTCTTTAGAACTTTTGAAAGACCTTGTGCAGCAGATTTGCCTAATGCAATACGTCATTTAATTTCTTCATTGCTGTTTTCATGAGTGTTGATAGTTGATACAACAAGAATGAAGTCCTTGACAACTTCAATCTTTTCTCCATTGATAAGAATATTGTTTATTGGTATAGTTGTGAGGATTTTT
>NW_006408600.1:3102912-3103449 GCF_000296735.1 Chrysochloris asiatica | reverse complement strand
AGAGTCAGAGAAGAAGAGGAAGACCTCTAACGAGATGGATTGGCCAGGTGGCATCATTGATGGACTCAAGTGTGGCAGCAGTAGTGAAGTTGGCCAAGGATCGGACATTGTTTCTTTCTGCTGTGCATGGGGTCGCTATGAGTCGGTTCTGACTTGATGGCACCTGACAACAACAACAACAACAACAGTTCCTGGTGTCTTGTTCTTTGTCAATTCCTTCAATGTACCTTGGACTTCTTCCTTCAGTATGATTGGCTCTTGATCATATGTTACCTCTTGAAACAGTTGAACATCAACCATTTCCTTTTGGTACAGTGACTCTTAATGCTTTCTGCATCATTCAATATGTCCAGATAGTCTTTCAATAAGAAAATCGAGACTTGAATTTTTCTTCAGTTCCCCACCTTGAGAAATGCTGAGTATGTTCTTTCTTGTTGGTTTTCTGATTCCAGATCTTTGCACATTTTGCTGTAATATTTGGCTTTTTCTTCTTGAGCTGATCTTTGAAATTTTCTGTTTGGCTCTTGGACCTAATTT
>NW_006408600.1:3088680-3102585 GCF_000296735.1 Chrysochloris asiatica | reverse complement strand
GTAGTCAATTTGATTTGTATTTATTCCATCTGGTGAGGTCCATGTCATCGCTTATATTGCCTAAAGAAGATATTTGAAATGAACAACTCATTGGTTTTGCAGAACTCTATCATGTGTTCTCCAGCATCATTTCCATCACCAAGGCCATTTTTTCCAACTATTGATCCTTCCTCTTTGCTCTCTACCTTTGCATTACAATCACCAGTAATGATCAATACATCTTGATTGTATGTTTGACCATTTTCAGATTGAAGAAATTGGTAGAATTCTTCTATTTCATCCTCACTGGCTTTAGTGGTTGGTGTGTCAATTTGAATAATAATGATTGTACCTGGGCTTCCCTTTAGGAGCATGGATATTATCCTATCACAGACAGTGTTGTACCTTCATGATTGATTTGGATATGTTCTTTTTTACAAAACCATTCCTTTTCAATTTGTCATTCCTGGCATAGTAAACCATGTGGTCTCGCTGATGGTCTTCCACTTTTTCTCTTAACCTCCACCTTACCAAACATGACATTTTTCTCCAGTGCCTGGTCCCTCCTGACAATATGTCCAAAGCATGAGAGACGAAGTTTGGCCATCCTAACCTCCAAAAAGCACTCTGGGTGCACTTCACCCAACATAGATCCATTGGTTCTTTTGGTAGCTAATGGCACTTTCAATATTCTCCTCCAATGCCATAACTCAAACCCATCAATTTTTCTATGGTCTTCCTTATTCACTGTCCAGCTTTCACATGCATATGAGGTTACTGAAAATACCATGGCTTGGATCAGGCACACCTTAGTCCTCAAGCTGACATCTTTGCTCTTCAACACTTTAAAAAGTCTTGTGCAGCAGATTTGCCTAATGCAATACATCATTTGATTTCTTGACTACTGCTTCCATGAGTGTTGAAAGTGGATCCAAGAAGAATGAAGTCCTTGACAACTTCAACCTTTTCTCCATTGATAAGAATGTTGTTTATTGGATCAGTGGTGAGGATTTCTGTTTTCTTTACATTCAGATTCAATCCTTACTGAAGGCTGTGGTCTTTGATCTTCATTAGTAAATATTGTAAGTCCTCTTCACTTTCAGCAAGCAAGAGTGTATAATCTGCATGTCGCAACTTGTTGTTGAGTCTTTTTCCAATCTTGATGCCATGGTTTTCTTTATATAACCCAACTTCTCGGATTACTTGCTCAGCATACAAGTTGAATTGTTGTTGTTGTTACGTGCCGTCGAGTCGGTTCCAACCCATAGCGACCCTGTACAGGGTTTTGGAGGGTGTAAATCTTTACGGGAGTAGAAAGCCTCATCTTTCTCCCACGGAGCAGCTGGTAGTTTCAAACCTCTGACCTTAAGGTTCGCAGCCCGATTCGTAACCACTACGTTACCAAATATCAAATAAGTTTTCCAATGATTTCCACATTCCATTAGGTCACCTCTTTTTGGAATGGGCACAAATATGGATCTCTTCCAATCAGTTGACCAGATAGTTGTCTTTAAATTTCTTGGCATAGATGAGTGAATGCTTCCAGTGCCACCTCACTTTCTTGAATGATTTCAATTTTTATTCTATCAATTCCTGGTACCTTGTTATCCTATTTGAATGTAGAGATGATCTAAAGAACATATTTGATGCACTAAAGATACACTAAAGATCAAAGACTAGAGGAATTGTGGGATGGCATCAAGAGCATAATTAGGAACAAAGGAAAAGGTCAGTAAGAAGACAAGAAAGAAGGAAAAGGCCTAAATGGATGTCAGAAGAGACACTGAACCTTGCTTTCCAGTGTACAGATGCTAAAGCAAATGGAAGAAGTGAGGAGGTACAACAGCTGAACAGAAAATATCTAAGGTCAGCTTGAGAAGTAATAACTGAATATTATAAGGAAATGTGCAAAGACCTGGAGTTAGAAAACCAAAAGGGAAGAAGACACTCAGCATTTCTCAAGCTGAGAGATCTGAAGGAAAATTTCAATACTCATCTTGTGATACTGAAGGATTCTTTGGAAAAATAATGAATGATGCAGAATCATCAAAAGAAGATGGATGGAATACAGAGAGTCACTGCAACAAAAAGAAATCACAGCTGTTCAACCATTTCAAGAGGTAGCATATGATCAAGAGCCAGTAGTCCTGAAGACAGAAATCCAAGGTGCATTGAAGGCATTGGCAAAGAACCAGCCATTAGGAAGAGATGGAATACAAACTGAAATCTTTCAACAAACTGATGCAGCACTGGAGGCACTCATTCAGCTATGCCAAGAAACTTGAAAGAAAACTACCTGACCAACTGACTGGAAGAGATCTGTATTCATGCCCATTGTGACCCAACAGAATGCCAAAATCATCGAACAATATTATCGATATCCCATGCAAGTAAATTTTTACTAAAGAGATTACAAAAATGGCTGCAACTACACATTGACAGAGAACTTCCAGAGATCTAAGCTGGATTCAGAAGAGGATGTGGAATGAGGAATATCATTGCTGACTTCAGTAGGATTGTGGCTGAAAGCAGAGCATCCCAGAAAGATGTTCACCTGTGCTTTATTGACTATACAAAGGCTTTCAATTGTGTGGATCATTATAACCTATAAACAATATTGTGACATATGAGTATTCTGGAGCACTTAAATGTGCACATGAGGAATCTGTTCTTAGACCAAGATGTTCAAAATGAGCAAGGGAGTTCCAAATGGTTTAAAATCAGGAAAATTGTGTGCCAGGGTTGTATTACTTTTGTCATACTTATTCAATCTGTATGATGAGTAACTAATCTGAGAAACTAGATTAAATGAAGAAAAACATGGCATCAGGATTGGAAGTAGAATTATTAGCAACTCTGTGATATGTAGATGATACAAAGTTGCTTACTGAAAGTGAAGAGAGCCTCAATACTTACAGATGAAGATCAAAGAGCACAGCCTTCGGTATGGGTTGCATCTCAATGTAAAGAAAACAAAAATCCTCACCTCTGGACCAGTAAACAGTATCCACATAAATGGTGAAAATATTGCATTTGTCAAAGACTTGATGTTTTTAAAAGAGTTTCTGTGAATTGAGTGACAAGTCTACATGGCAGAACATCAGTTTTGCATCCAACCACTTGAATCTTGTTTCATTGTAATGACTATGATCCCCTTTTTTGATGTACACAAAAACATGTAGAAATATACAATCATTTAAACAACCAAAGGGTGCATTTTGCAAACCAGCCCCCTGCCCATCAGCACACATCCTTTCCCCTTCCGTGAGTCTAGACTCCTCAGATGCTCTATCTCTTGATGTCATTCTCTCTGCCTCCCACTCTGGTATCACTGCCTCTCTGGTTAGGATTCCATGCTCCACCCATGCTCTTTCCTCTTGCTGGAATGCAAGATCAGCCCTGCCCCCTTTTTGTTACACATCTTCTACCTTTACAATTAAGAAGCTCTGGTAGCTGGCTGCCAATCTCAAGGTCATCTGTTCAAAACTACCAGCCGTTCCGCAGGAGAAAGATGAGGCGTTCTGCTCCTGTAAAGACTTACAGCCTCAGAAACTCTGTGCAGGGTCACTATAAGTCAGAACTGACTCCACAGTATTTAACAACAACAACTTTTACAATTGTGATATTTGCAATTAGTCATTATAATAATTACTCACTATTAAATCAAAAGAATCCTATTCCCATCTCCTTTCATCTGACCCATCTAGACAAGATGGAAACTGTTCAGTGGAGAGTCTACCTTCCCCTATTCACTTCGAAAGTAAATTCCCTCTTGAAAATGTGTAATCCAGTCACTTCATGTCTTTATAGCCAACCCACTCCATTTTAGGTAATCAATGCAAAGGCTTCATTTTGTTCAGATCAACCGTCAACACTCATGAAAGCAGCAGTCAAGAAATCAAATGGCAAGTTGTGTTAGGCAAATGTGTTGCACAAAACCACTTTAAAGTGTTGAAGAGCAAAAACATAAGGTAGTACAATGAATAAAGAAGACCATGGAAGAATTGATGCATTTGAATTATGCGGTTGGAGGAAGGTATTGAAAGTACTATGGACTGCCAAAAAAACAAACAAATTTGTGTTGGAAGAAGTACAGCCAGAGTGTTCCTTGGAAGCCAGGATGGCCAGACTTCATCTCTAATACTTTGGACATATTATCAGGAGGAACCAATCCTGGACAAGGATTTCCTGTTTGGTAAATTGGAGGGATGGAGATAAAGAGGAAGGTCCCCAACAAGATGGATTGGCACAGTGACAGCAACAATGGACTCAGGCGTAGCAACAATTGTGAGGTTGACTTAGGAACAGGCAGTGTTTCGCTCTGTTGTGCATAGGATTGCTATGAGTCAGTACTGATGATGGTGCCTAACAATGACAGTATTCATAAAGCAAATATGTTTCCATCTTGAGCTTCTGGCTCACAACCGCAAAGCTTCAGCTCAGGTTCAGATGAATGAATTTTTCTTTCTTCCAATGATAAAAGCAATCAGTAAATATTACAAGATTCCATGTGTAGCTTTTAGTCATAGATCAATATGTAATAACATACTTTTAAAGGTAGATCACATTGGAAAGACCATGTCTACACAACAGCAAACAGATGTTTTGGCATAGAGAAGAGCCTCCATATGTTTATGGGTGGCAGTATCTCATAGAGAGAGCCAGTTCCCACCCTTGTTCTTCTTTGTCTTCAGTTTGATTTCAAAACATTTGTTTCTGATCTATGAGAGGTAAAATTTCCAGACATAAACCTGACTTTCAAAGAGTCATGTTTCCCCTCTCAGTATGAAAACAATATTCAAAGGAAAGGGAAAGTGAGTTGAGTTAAACCACTCAACAAATTCAATGTGACAAATATTTTTTGAGTGTTTTCCATGTACAATGCATTATGCTAGGTACTCTGTTTTTATTAAATGATGTTGAGTTGGTTTCAACTCATTGTGATCCTGTAGACGGTTTCTGAGGAGCAACTGATGAGTTTGAATCACCTTTCTTGTAGTTCAAACAGACCTTGTATTCTGAAACTAACAGATATATAAAAACATAGCCTTCAAGGATCTTTAATTTGTCAGAGGTATTGTTATGTGCCGTAGAGTTGGTTCGGATTCATAGCGATTCTGTACAGGGTTTCACAGGCTGTAAATCTTTACGGGAGCAAAAAGCCTCATCTTTCTCTGGCAGAACAGCTGATAGTTTTGAACTGCTGACCCTGAGGTTAGCAGCCCGATTCGTAACCACTATGCCACCAGAGGTAATGCTGCCTACCAATTTATCTTTTTTCAGGCTCTTTGGAGTTAGGCATGCCATGTTGTTAGCTCTATCATGGTCTGTGGGTGGAAAGCTAAAGCATAGACTAGATGGCTCATTGTTCTCTGGCTTCTCTTCCCCTTCCTTAACAATTAAAAAGCTGTTTTAGATAGTAAAGTTTCATAGTGATAGAGACTCCAACTACCTCCAACTGATGGAATTTTGAATCATTGTTTGAAGCAGACTAATGTTTGACATTTACTATAAGAAATACTCTTTTTATTATAATTATTAAACCAGTGAGATTTGGGACTAGTTTGTTACTGCAGCATGTAGTGGTGGTGGTGGTTCCAACTCAAAGTGATCCTATATAGGGTTTCGGAGGCTGTAAATCTTTATGGGAGTAGAAAGCCTCATCTTTATCCAAGGAGTGGCTGGTAGATTTAAACTGCTGACCTTGAGGTTAGCAGCCCAACTCATTACCAACTAACTATTCCAACAATTATACCTGTTTTTCTGAAACATGTAATCTCTAGTAGAGGCAGGTAGTCAGGTAGTCACACACATTTAAAAAAAACAACAACTCATTGACTCATAATATATCCCACTTCATCTAGAGTAGTCTTGAGTCACATTGATTATAAATTAAATTATATGGTCACTCTCTTGTTTGTGGTGTTTTGTTAAATTTTTTGAGTCCATTCCTACTGACAGTGACCTTGTTTAGTGTTTCTAAGAAACAACTGTTGGGTTTGAACAGCCAACATTGTAGTTATCCCACAGCACCTCACAAGGACTCAGTGGTTATTCTATAGAGAGACGAGAATCTATGATAAATAATATAGGAAACACAAAAGATAGCTGTGGAGAAGAAGAAAATAATTTTAAAGGGTTTGATAATCTATACTTAATGCACAAAACCATCCAAGTGTTCTGATAGGCAGACATTCTAGATGAGGCTTGGATTAGAGGGCACTCCAACTGTTCTAAGTCTGAACAAAGATTTATAGTTGGGAGCAAATAGGATTTTTTGGAGGGCTGTAGGCAGATTATGGTATGTATGCTGTAGGGGTGGGGCAAGTGTTTGAGAGAGCAGAGAAACAGGAGGAAGAGTCACTGTATACAAACATTATTGAGGACTTTCAAGATTCAACTGAGGGAAGGGAAGTTTGTTTGGAAGACCTATGCATTATACTGGAGTTTTCCTCATTTGCTCTTTCTCTCACCTTTAATTTTTTTAACTAAATCTTGAATAACCAATTCATCAAATAGACTAAAACATATGTTGTTGAGATTGATAAACTCTTGAAAACATCAAATAGAAACAATAAAATGTGCATGGCTCATAAAGGATAAAATGATTGTTCAATTGAGTTCTATGGTAGTTGATGCTTAGGGAAATCATCTTATAAATTACACAAATACATACATTGAAACCAGCACTATATTCTGAATATGGAAATAGATACACTGCCAAGCCTTAGAAGACAGTGCAATAGACAGTAACTATAAACATTAAAAAAACTAAAAAAGCAAAACAAAAACAAATGGCCATCACTCATCTGTCAGTTTGTCGTACTGTGGTGGCTTGTGAGTTGCTGTGATTCTGACAGCTATGCCACAGGTATTTTAAATGCCAGTAGGGTCACCCACCATGGACAGGTTTCAGATGAGCTTCCAGAAGAACACAGACTAGGAAGAAAGAGTGACCAACTATTCCCAAATATTTAGTCACTGAAAACCTTATGAATAGCAGAGAAACACTGTCAGATATAGTGCCAGACAATTAGCCCCTCAGGTTGGAAGGCACTCAAAATGCTACTGGGGAAGAGATACCTCCTCAAAGTAGAGTTGACCATGATGACGCTAATGGAGTAAAGCCCATGGAAGAAAAGCCCATGGGACCTTCATTTGTTGATGGGGCACAACTCAAAATGAAGAGAAATAGCTATAAACATCCATTGAAAATCAGAACATGGAATGTACGAAGTATGAATCTGGGAAAATTGAAAGTTGTCAAAAATGAAATGGAATGCATCAACATCGATATCTTAGGTATTACTGAGCTGAAATGGACTGGTATTGGCCATTTTAAATCTGAAAACCACATGGTTTACTCTGCCAGGAATGACAAATTGAAGAGGAATGGTGTTGCATTTATTGTAAAAAAATAACATATCATCAGACAGGGCTTGATAGTGGCTAGGGTGGAGGTGCAGTGAAGTTCGCCATCAGCCATACCACAGAATACCAGGCAAAGTAGATCCAGGGCAGAGCTTGGAATCACATAGCTAGTAATCTTTAAAAAATTTGAAGGCTTATAGCTAGTGGAACTTGAAGCTGAAGTAAGAAATTGCATACTTTTGAATCTGCCAGGCTCGGAGGCCCAGAGCCAACATCTTGGGCAAGACCAAATGGCAAGACCAAGCAGGAGAGCAGAAAGACCACAGAAAAATGCCGGGGGAACCTTGGAGCAAAGGTGCACAATATACTTTGTTGTGTTTGCTTTGTTCTGATTTTTTTTTTTTTTTTTTTTTTCTTTTTTTGGTATCTGGACATTGCCCCCTCCCTGCCCCCACTGTTTGTGCACCTCCATTCTGGTTACTAGAGGGGGTGCCTGAGTGAGTGGACACCACCCACCCTCACCACTGGTGGGATCTTGTGCCACATATGTGCACAGATACTCAGCCCAAGAGTAGGCTCTGGACTTTTTTTTTTTTTTTTCCAGAAATCCTAAACTATTTTTTTACTGCTTTTTTTTTTTTTTTTAAATACAGGCAAGGCCAGGACAAGGCTGTAAAGATGGAAAGAGAGTTTAAAAACAAAACGGGTAATGTTCAACTATTTCAAGAGGTAGCATATGATCAAGAACCAATGATACTGAAGGAGAAAGTCCAAGGTGCATTGTAGGAATTGGCATAGAACAAGGCACCAAGATTTGGTGTAATAAAAATTAAAATCTTTCAAGAAAGTGAAGTGACACAGGAGGCACTCATTCATCTCTGCCAAGAAATTTGGAAGACAACTATTTGGCCGACTGATTGGAAGAGATCCATATTTGTGCCCATTCTGAAGAGAGGTGACCCAAAGGAATGCAGAAATCATTGGACAATCTCTTTGATATCCCATGTGAGTAAAGTTTTGCTAAAGGTAATACAGAAACGGCTACAATCATACATTGACAGAGAACTTCCCAAGGATCAAGCTGGATTCAGAAGAGGCTGTGGAATGAGGGATACCATTGCTGATGTCTGATAGATCTTGGCTAAAAGCAGAGAATATCAGAAAGATGCTTACCTGTGTTTTATTGACTATGCAAAGGCTTTGGACAAGCTACGGACAACATAGTGAAGGATGAGTATTCTGGAACACTTAATTGTGTTCATGAGGAATTTGTACCTTGACCAAGAAGCAGTTGTTCGAACAGAACATGGGAACACTGAATTCTTTAAAATTAGGAAAGGTGTGAGACAAGTGTTTATTGTTTCATGAGACTTATTCAACCTGTATAATGAGCAAATAATCCAAGAAGATGGGTTCTATGAAGATAAACGTGGCTTCAAGTTTGGAGGAAGACTCATTAACAACCTGTAATATGCAGATGATACAAACTTGCTTGCTGAAAGTGAAGAGGCCTTAAAACCTTTACTGATGAAGATCAGAGAGGACAGCTTTTGGTATGGATTACATCTCAATGTAAAGAAAACAAAAATCCTCACCACTGGATCAAAAAACAACATTCTTATCAACGGAGAAAAGATTGAAGTTGTCAAGGACTTCATGCTTCTTGGATCAATTATCAACAATCACCGAAGTAGCAGTCAAGGAATCAAACAGTGTACTGCATTAGGCAAATCTGCACAAGACCTTTTGAATGCGTTGAGGAGCAAAGATGTCAGTTTGAGGACTAAGGTGTGCCTGACCCAAGCCAGGGTATTTTCAATCACCTCATATGCATGCGAAAGCTGGACAGTGAATAAGGAAGACTGTACAGGAATTGATGCTTTTGAGTTATGGTCTTGGAGGAGAATATTGAAAATGCCATGGGCTGCCAAAAGAACAAATAGATCCATTTTGGAAAAAGTGCAGCTAGAGTGCAACTTAGAGGCTAAGATGGCCAACCTTTGTCTCCTATACTATGGACATATTGTCAGGAGGGCAAGTGACAGCATCGATGGACTCCTGCAACAGTAGTGAGGTTGTCCCAGGATTGGGTAGTGTTTTGTTCTGCTGTGCAAAAGGTCGCTATGGGTTGGTACTGACTTGATGGCATCTAACAACAACAACATAAACTTACGGAAAACGTGACCTCAACATTCTAATTTTCCTGAGACAAACATGGCTTATGGTGACAGGATCCCCATTTGGCTCTCAAAAGTATCTCAGGATGACATGGAGAGATGAAGCAGCTGGGGACTTTAGACCCAGAGAGGGAGAGGGACTGTGTGCTGATGACCGGTGGGGTGTGGGGAGTTCAGGCTTGTAGTATATACCCTTTGGTTGGTTGATGATGCATGGTGGGGGTTGTAACCATGGCAATGAAATGATATACAATAGGATGAATGTAAAACTAATGTTCTCCCATGTAAATTATCACATAATTCACAATAGAACATTAAAAAAAAAAAGTGTCTTAGTTTGAATGAAAAATCAAGTAACCTTCCTATTTATGATATTTAGGCTGGAGGTAATTTCAATGTCTGTTGTTTTCTTTCTCTATTCCGGTTTAATAAGAACTACCTTGAATCTCTGGAGTCCTGGTGTATCATTGTGGGCTAATGCGTCAGACTGCAAAGTCACTTTAACTGCAAGGTCAGTGGTTCAAGCTCACCAGCTGCTCCTTGGAAACCATTTACAGGATTACTATGAGTCAGAATTGACTCTACAACACTTAATAACAACAACAATCTTCAACTTGCATGTATCAAAAGTTGGTCTGAGGCCCACTTTGAGTGCAGTGGCATTACTGAAGATGTTCAGGGGATGTGGACTGTAAAGTGACACCAAAATTACTATCTATAAAAATTTGTACAGTGTTTCATAAACAATGTATTATTTTTATACTAGATACATTAGTTTACATGAACCTGAGGAGTAAATATACTTTAGGAAGCCAGGATTATCTTTAACGATTTTTAGCAAAACCCAAGTAGACTATCACCTTCAAAATACAATAAAAAATTTCTACTTAAAAACAAGCACATTCTTAAAGACAAATGAAATTATGTTACAATAGAGATGAACAATGAAAGTATTATTTTGAATGAAATAACTCAATCACAAAAGAACAATTATTGTGATGACATTTAAATGAAAAATCTAGAATAGGCAAATGTATAGCGTTCAGTTTATTACTGCTTACCAGATTTGATTGTTAATGCTTTGTGTCAACTTGACAAAGCCAGGATTCTCCGTGGTTTGGCAGTTGAGATGTAGCTATCTCCCATGAAAAAATCTGATATGATAAACCAATAAGAAGATAATGGTGGGATGTTGTTGTTAAGTGCAGTTAACTTCATTCCAACTCATAGAGACCGTATATAGGGTTTCTGAGAAGCTCTTGGTGGGTTTAAGCCACTGACCTTGTGGCTCAAACTGACCTTTTGGTCCAATGCTTTACATCAGTGCCCACAACAATCCTGATCCTAATTGACGGGCAACTCTCGAGGGTGTGACATAAATGGAGACAAACTCAAACAGAGAAAGAGGGACTTACTACCACCAAGACACAAGGCAGAAATTAAATGCATCCTTTGGAACTGGTGTCCCTGCCCTGTAAAACTCTTATACCCAGAGGAAGATTGATGCCAAGACACATGGAGAATTCCAAGGAATGTTGGGTCTACAGATGCTGAAAGTAGACCAGGATGTCTGTCCAGAGTCAGTGCTCTGAATTCAGACTCCTAGCCCCCTAAACTGTGAGATAATGCATTGATTTTCAGGCCATCCATTTGTGGTAGTTCTGTTATAGCAGTACTAGATAACTAAGACACTAGATATGGTGAAAGGGAGGGGAAATGAGGACTCATTGCTTTGAGGGAATTGAATTGTTGTAAAAGTCAATCGGAAAATCTAGAAATGGATAATGGTGATGGCTGCACAACATGATGGAGTTAATATCATTGAATTATACATATAAACAGTGTTGAAATTATATACATATGAACAGTATTGAAATGACAAATGCTTTGTTATATATACGTATTATAGTTGCAATTGAGTTGGTTCTGACTCATAGTGACCCTGTGCACAACAGAATGAAACACTGCCTGGTACTGAGCCATTCTCACAATTGTTGTTAAGTTTGAGTCCATTACTGCTGCCACTGGGCCAATCAATCTCATTGGGGGTCTTCCTCCATTTCACTGACCCTTCACTTTACCAATCATGATGTCCTTCTCTAGGGACTGATCCATCCTTATAATTGAAGTTTGAGAGACCAAATCTTGCAATGATATCCTTAGTTCCATGGTCTCTCCTAAGTTGCACATGAGTTTCTGGCAGTTCTCTGATGATGTACTATTGCAGTCATATTGCTTTCCTATTCTGCCTGAATTTTTTCCAACACAGATTTATTTGTTCTTCTGAAAATTCGTGATACTTTCAATATTGTTTTCCAACACGATAACTCAAATGCACCAATTCATTTACAATCTTCCTTGTTCATGTTATAACTTTCATCTGCCTATGGGTTGATTAAAAATACTATGGCTTGGATCAGATACACCTTAGTCCTCAAACTGGTATCTTTGCTCTTAAACATTTAAAGAGGTCTCGTGCAGCAAATTTGCCTAGTACATAATTTGATTTCTTGACTGCTGGTTTCATAAGTGTTGATTGTTGTTCCAAGCAAAATGAAGTCTTTGACAACTTTGATCTTTTTTCCATTTATCATGATGTTATTTATTGGTCCAATTGTAAGGATTTTTTTATATCAAGGTGCAATCCATTCTGAAGGCTATAGTATTTGATCTTCATCTATAAATATTTCAAGTCCTCTTCACTTCTAGCAAACAAGGTTATACCATCAACATAACGCAGATTGTTAATGAGCTTTCCTCCAAATATAATTTCATGTAATTCTTCATATAATCCACCTTCTTAAATTATTTGCTCAGCATACAGACTGAATAAGTTTGGTGAAAGAATATCACCCTGGTGCACACCTTTCGTAATAGTAACCATTCAGTATTCCCTTGTTATGTTTGAAAGACTGCCTCTTGGTTTATGTACAGGTTCCTCATAAGCATAAAATTAGTGTCCTTAAATGCATATCCTTTACAATATTATCCATAGTTTGTCATGATCACACAGTCAAAAGCCTTTGCATAGTTAATAAATCATAAGTGAACATCTTTCTGGTATTCTTGGCTTTCAACCAACTGATGTTAGCAATGATATCCTTGATTCCATGGTGTCTCCTAAGTTGCACATGAATTTCTTGCAGTTCTCTGATGATGTACTATTGCAGTCATTTAAAAAATATTTTCAGAAAAATTTTACTTGCATGTGATATCAATGATATTGTTCAATAATTTCTGCATCCAATTGGATCACATCTCCTTGGAATAATTACCATTTTAAAAAAGAAAAAGAAGCATATTCTTCCTCTCTATTATGTTTTGTCTTCTCTGGGTTTCTACCCTGCGTATACTACCTTATTCCACATGAAGTCATATTTGTCGAGTCAGTTCTGACCCATGGAGACCATGCATAACAGAATGCAACACTTCCCAGTCCTGAGACAGCCTCACAATCTTTGCTAACATTGAGCCCATTGTAATTGCCACTGTGCCAATCCAGCTCACTGGGATCTTCCACTTTTTCATTGAACCTCCATTTACCTAGTACAAGATCCTTCTCTAGGGACTGGGCCCTCCTGATAATGTGTCTGAAGTATGAGAGATGAAGACGCACCATTTTGACATCTAAAAGAACATTATGGCTGTATTTCTTCCAACACTGATTTGTTTGTTCTTCTAGCAATCATGGTACTTTTAATATTCTTCTTCAACACCATAATTCAAATGCATCAATTTTTCTACCATCTTCTTTATTCACTGTCCAACTTTCACATGCATATATGGCTATTGAAAATACAGTGGCTGGTCAGGAACACCTTAGTCCTCAAATTGACATCTTTGCTCTTTTCTTTTTTTAAAAAGTTTTTATTGTGAATTATGCGACAGTTTACATGTGAGAACATTAGCTTTACATTCATCCTGTTGTATTTTGTTTCATTGCAATGATTACAATCCCCTCCACGCATCATCAAACAACCAAAGGTTACACTCCGCAAGCCTGCCCCCTGGCTGCCAGCACACAGCCCCTCTCCCTCCCTGAGTCCAGAGTCCCCAGCTGCTCCATCTCTCCACATCATCATCTCTGCCTCCATCTCTGGTGTCACTGCTTCTCTGGGTAGGGTCCCTCACTCCGCTCCTCTCCCTTGATAGTCCCAGGGACCTCCACTTCCGGACTTCAAAATCAGCCACTCCCCTTCTTTTGTTAAAAAACATCTACCTTTACCTTTTCAAAAACTCAAAGTCAGACCTAATAGTAATTATTCACTATTGTACCATAAGAGTCTTATCCCCATCTCCCTTCATCAGCCCTATCCAGGCAGATTGGAAACCACTCAGTGGAGATTCTACCTTCCCCTGCACCCTCTAGAACTAGGCT
>NW_006408600.1:3085499-3087965 GCF_000296735.1 Chrysochloris asiatica | reverse complement strand
GTGAGTGTTAATAGTGGATCCCAGCAATATGAAGTCTTTGACAACTTCAATCTTTTCTCCATATATCACAATAATTTTTCTCCATTTATCACTATAAGTTACATAATTTACTAAATGTTTCATATCTATCACTCTCCTCAACTTAAGTAAAAGTCCCTTAACGGGAGATAGAAGCCCAGAGACCCTTTGTTAGACCATAAGTGTTTGTACAAGATGTCAGCTGAAGATTTTTATTGTTATTGTTAAGTGCTGTTGACTCTGTTCCAACTCATAGTGACCCTGTATAGGGTTTCCAAGGAGCAGCTGGTGAGCTTGGACCATTGACCTTGGGGTTCAAACCAACTTTGCAATCCAGCACATTAGCCTGCAGTGTCACACCAGGACTCCAACTGAGGCCTTAGAGCTAAAATCGAGCTCATACTCTATCCACTAGACTTTGGCACTAAAAAGAAAAGGGTGCATCGTTTTTCAAATTTGCATTATAGATGTTTATAAGTTATGATGATTTCAATAGGCATTGTTTCTCTTAATTACATTATATTTCAATCTCTAAACACAAACTGGAGGAAGAAAGACTTCAAGAAGTGCCTTAAAAAATACTAGCAATGTATTTTGTTTGAAATAATCTCTGGTAAAGAGTAAAGGAAATAATGAAGTTCTTGTTAAGTTCTGTTGAGTTGGTTCTGAATCACAGTCACCCTGTCTTGGGTTTCCAAGAAGTGTCTGGTAGATTTGAACCACCAACCTTGCAGTTATTAGTCCAATGCTTATCCTATAGCACCACACCAGGAAGTGTGGACTGAGGGTAAAAAGATGACTCTAAGAGCAGTGGATGGTTTACATTCATTCTTAGTGCAGAAAAGACAGAGGATAGCTTCTATAGCGAAAAAGTAAACTCAGAAAGTTGTATGATAATGTTAAATGTGTTTTTGTACATATCACATCTACAAAATATAAATTTACCACTGGAATTATAAATTATTAAGGGTACTTAGATGATTTGCCATATAACATGACATTGCAACATGACCCACTATTAAAAAAAAAAGTCTTTTTAAGCTTACTTGCCAATACTGAGTCATTGGTGACTTATGAGTTTGCTCTCTTTTTATGTTAGAGTTTTTGGATATAAAATATTTTCTCAGATTTGATAGTTGATTTATAGTCATTAGAAGATCTTTTGTTTCCTCTTCTTCCCATGCCTCCATGAATGTTGATTATATGGAAAGGGATAGGGGGCTCTTTTCCCTCTATTTATCTGTTATTTCCATACCCATGAAAAAGGGGATGACACAGAGAAGATATTGAGATATTGAAATATTGAGTAGGGAAATAAGTTTTCACATTTGGCATAGAAAATTAAAGTCAAATATTTTAGCACAAGCTAAAACCTGGTAGGTAAATGATTTCCATTTGTCCTTGAATTTCCCTATTTTTAAATTGTTCTTTATAACAATCTTTCTACAACCTCTAAGCTAATTACAGCCAGCTCACTAACAAACATAAATCCAGTAAATATAGTCTCCCAAAATGTCTATATGTTATACAACTTTTTACTGGCTTTATTATTTATATTTAATATTGTCTTTTCATTTTCTCAATACATTTATGTTTATTATAATTGTATGTACTTGAAAGGAACTGAATATATAGTGGACAAGCTGTCTTTAAATAGACCTTGTCAATATTTCAAAATGTACCAAACACAGGAAAATATGTACCATTCAAATTGACATATTAGGTTAAAATTTTAAACTATGCAAACTTTTAATGAAATTTTTTAGTCTGGATTATAAATGGTCAAAAAATGCAAAGAAATAAATTGAGGCAAACTATACATTGAAAGGAATTATAAGAATTTATCATGTTAACTTTATAAAGTCCACCCCTAAAGAATTGAAGTGAAAAAGTTTTTCTCAGAGTAAAACTGGCTGCAGAAGAGACATAAAAAGGAGGTTGTTGTTATTGTCAGGTACTGTAGAGTTGACTTTGACTCATAGTGACCCTATGCACAACAGAATGAAATACTACGACATATTGGTCTGTCAGTTTGTTGTACTGTGGTAACTCACATGATGCTGTGATTCTGGAAGCTATGCCATGGGTACTTTAAATACCATTAGGGTTACTCATGGTGGACAGGTGTCAGGTGACTTCCAGACAAATACATACCTGGAAGAAGGACTACAGAATATTTAGTCACGGAAAACCTTATGAATAGCACTGTGAGCACCAGATTATTGAATATTGAAATATGATGAAGAGCACCAGAATACAGTCACATATACGGCCAGAAGATGACTACCTCTGGTTGGAACGCACTCAAATAAGACTGGAAAAGACTTGCCTCCTCAAAGTAGAGTTGATCTTGATGAAGCAATGAAGTACAACCCTCAGCACTTTCACTCGCTGATAGGGCACAACTCAAAATAAGAGAAACAGCTGTAAACATCCATTAATAATCGG
>NW_006408600.1:3077701-3078971 GCF_000296735.1 Chrysochloris asiatica | reverse complement strand
TGAGGACTAAGGTGCACCTGACTCAATCCATGGTATTTTCAGTAACCTCATAAGCATGTGAAAGTTGGACACTGACTAAAGAAGACTGTAGAAGAATTATGGTGTTGGAGGAGAGTATTAAAAGTACAATGGACTTCAAAAAGAACAAATAAATCTGTGTTGGGAGAACTATAAACAGCCAGAGCACTCCTTGGAAGACAGGATGGCCTAACTTTATCTCTCATACTTCAGACATTTTATCAGGAGGGACTGGTCTCTACAGAAGGATCTCATGTTTAGTAAAGTGGAGAGTTGAAGACAAAAAACCGCATCCACAGTGATGGCAGATATGGGATCAGGCATAGCAATGATTGTGAGGTTGGCCCAGGACCAGGCAGTGTTTCTTTCTGTTTTGCAGAGGGTCGCTATGAGTCAGTCCTGACTCCATGGCACCTATGAACTACAACAATATAAATGGAGAAAAGATTGAAGTTGTCAAAGACTTCATTTTGCATGTGAAGTTGGACAGTGAATAAAGAAGACTGTAGAAAAATTGATGCATTTGAGTTATGGCGTTGGAGCAGAATATTAAAAGTATCATGGACTATCAAAAGAGCGAACAGATCTGTGTTGGAAGAAGTTCATCTAGAATGTTCCTTGAAAGTTAAGATAGTCAGACTTTGTCTCTCACATTTTGGACATATTATTAGGAGGTACTAGTCCCTAGGAAAGGATACAATGCTTGGGAAAGTGGAGGATAGGAGAAAAAAAGGCAGACCTCCAACGAGATGGATTGGCATAGTGGCAGTAGCAATAAGCTCAGATATAGTAACGATTGTGAGATTGGCATGAGGCTGCACAGTGTTATGTTCTGTTGTGCATAGGGTCTCTGTGAGTTGGTACTGACTCAATGGTACCTAACAACAACAACAACAACAACAATGAGTCATCCTAACATTGTTGTTACATTAAGCCCATTGCTGCTGTCACTGTGCCAACCCATCTTTTTGGAGTCTTCTTCTTTTTCACTGAACCCCCATTTTATCAAGAAATGAAGCTTATCTGGTATAAATTTATATTCAAGTTCTTACTGTGATTTTGAGCAATGTTTAATTTGCTTAGCAATCTGTTTGGATCTTCTAATAATACTTACCAATTCTTTTCAGTACAGTGATTATATGCACACCTTCAATCTTCTCTTGATGCTTACTGCATCATTCAATATTTTGGCTATTGTTGTTGTTAAGTGCCGTCAAGTCAGTGCAGACTCATAGCAACCCTGTATAGGGTT
>NW_006408600.1:3071518-3075946 GCF_000296735.1 Chrysochloris asiatica | reverse complement strand
CAACTTGAGAAATGCTGAGCGTGTTCTTCCTTTTTGGTTTTCTGATTCTAAATCTTTGCACATTTTATTATAGTATTTGGCTTTATCTTCTTGAGCTGATCTTTAAAATTTTCTGTTCAGCTCTTGGACCTCTTCATTTCTTCCATTTGCTTTAGCATTTCTACGCTGGAGAGCAAGTTTCAGACTCTCTTCTGACATCCATTTTTACGTTTTCCTTCTTTCTTGCATTTTGGCTATAGAATCCTTCAATATTGTAAGTCAATACTTCAATTTTTTGCTCAGTTCTTTAAGCTTGAGAAAGGCTGAGTGCATTCTTCCCTTTTGGTTTTCTAACCCTAGGCTTTAGCATATTTCATTATATTTGAGTTTGTAGTCTTGAGCTGTGCTTTGAAATATTCTGTTTAGCTTCTACTTAATTAATCATTTCTTCAAGTTGTTTTGGCTTCTCTACACTAAAGAGTAAGTTTCTCAGTCTCTTCTGACATCCACTTTAGTCTTTTATTTCTTTCTTGTCTTTTTATTGACCTTTTGATTTATTCCTGTATGATGTACTTGATGTCATCCCTTAATTCTTCTGGTCTTTGATCATTAGTATCTAATGCATCTGTTTTTTAGATGGTCTCTAAATTCAGGTGGAATATACTCAAGGTCTTGTATTGGTTCTTGTGGACTTGTTTTGATTCTATTCAGCTTAAGCCTGATCTTGTATATGAGCAATTGATGGTCTGTTCCACAGTCAGAAGCCTTGTTTTGGCTGCTGCTATGGAGTTTTTCCACCATCTCTTTCAATAGGTATAGTTAATTGGATATGTGTGTATTTTATCTGATGAGGTCCATGAGCATAGTCACTTTTTATGTTGTTTTAAAAAGTCATTTTCAATGAGTCATTACTCTTGTAAAATTCTATCATGCACTTCAGACATATTGTCAGATGGGACCCGTCACTGGAGAAGGATATCATGTTTGGTAAGGTGGAGGGTCAGAGAAAAAGAGGAAGACCCCCAACAAGATGGATTGTCCAAGTGGCAGTATTGATGGACTCAAACGTTGCAACAGTAGGGAGGTTGGCCTAGGATTGGGCAGTGTTTCATTCTGCTGTGCATAAGGTTGCTATGAGTTGGTACCAACTTGATGGCACCTAACAATAACGACAACAACATATTCTATGTTATAATTATTGATAGATTTCTATAGTTGTTTGTCCTTAGTTTTAGTTGTGCCTCATTTACAAATGAATGTCCTGAAAGCATTTAAAAAAATTCTATCATGCAATTTTTAGCCTCATTTCTATCACTAAGGCCATATTTTCTAACTACTGATCTTTCCTCTTTGCTTCCAAACTTTTCATTCCAATCACCAGTTATTATAAATATATCTTGAATACATGATTGATCAATTTCAGACTGGAGAAATTCTTGGTAGAATTTTTCAAGTTCTTTATTACTGGCTTTAATGGTTGGTGTGTAAATATGAATAGTGATATTAACAGTTCTTCCTTATAGGCATATTGGTATTACCTTTCCACAGACAGCATTGTACTTCAAGATAGATCTTGAAATGTTCTTTTTAACGATGACTGCAACACCATTCATCTTCAATTTGTCATTTCCATCATAGTAAACCATGTGGTCATCAGATTCAAAATGGCCAATACCAGTCCATTTTAGCTCATTAATGCCTAAGATACTGATCTTTATGTGTTCCATCTCATTTTTGACAACTTCCAATTTTCCTAGATTCATACTTTGTACATTATACGTTCTTATTATTAATGGTTGTTTGCCACTTTTTCTCCTAATTTTGAGTTATGCTCTATTGGCAAATGAATGCCCTGAAAGCTTTACTCCATTTGCATCATCCTGATCTACTCGACTCTGCTGGGTCAGCTCTTCCCTGGTAGCATTTTGAGTACTTTCCAACCTGAAGTTAATGCTCAACCATTTCAAAGGATAACTTGTGATCAAGAACCAATAGTACTGAAGGAAGAAGTCCAAGCTGCACTGATGGAATTGGCAGGAAACAAGCCTCCAGGAATTGATGGAATACAAACTGAAATTCTACAAACTGTTGAAGCACTGGAGGTGCTCACTTGTCTATGTCAAGAAATTTGGAAGACAGTTGCCTGGTCAAGCAGTTATACTATTCATGTACTTATATCTGAGTTCATGTATTCAATCAAGTTGTTTACAAACATATAGGCACCAAATTAATATTTTTAAAATGTTTGTCACACTTGCAGTAGTTTGTGGTTTTTCACACTATGTTGCTGTTTTTATTGCTAAATGTTATTGAGTCAGTTCCATCTCATAGTGTAGGGTTTCCAAGGAGCTTTCTGGTGGGTTTGACGTGCCAATTTTTTGGTTAACAGTCCAGTACTTATCCTAGAGCACCACTCCAGGACTCCAATAGTACCTATAAGATGTTGGATTTTTTTGTAGCACTTTCTATTTGGGGAATTTCAAATCTATTTAGGTCAATGAATCCAAAAGCATATTCATCATAATTTTGTATTTTTGATACTTACCATTGTAAAATATTTATTTATAATCTAGATAAATTTAGAAAAATTAAACTTAAGTTTTTATAGTTACATTCTTACTAAAGATTTTATAATATTATTGTGATATTTTATTGAAAGAATAATTTCCTGTATCAAATTATAATAATTTATTCAGAAAAAATTCTTTTATATGTATGTCTGAAGATCAAAAATTACTGAATGACAGTATAATTATTAATTAGACATAGGTTACTACGAATAACTGTGACATTTAAATTTACATTTAAATTTCTCTGCTAGAACATCTTAGAATCATCTTAGAATAATCATAAAATGATCATTCATTTTACCCAATTTCTTATGCATAAGACAATTAACTAGATAGGATTTGTTCTCAACTATTCTGTTTTCCTCCATTTAAAAATAGCATTTAAGTGAACAACTGAATGTATTCATGACCCTTGTAAAGGCAGTGCCTCTACTCATGTTTCTTGTCCTTTTAGTTGCAATCTGTGTTATAGAAAACGCTCTTCCAAAGTCAAAGCACTAATCCACACAACTTTTTAAGCATGATATTGAGGTTACAAGAGTTCATCTATATTGAGAATGTTGTACTTCATCTATAGCCTTTTGTACTTCACTGGTATCTCAGATGTATAGATAATAAGACTAGAAATAAAGTAAAACCATACTAGTGCTATATTAGCAAGGATGGTTTGTGTTAAACTAGAGAATAACTCTAGGGTTAGAAGATGAACTTATCAACAATCTGTGATATTCTAGTGACACAACCTTGCTTGCTGGAAAAAAAAAATGACTTGAAGCACTTACTGATGAAGGGCAAAGACTACAGCCTTCCATATGGATTACATCTGAACATGAAGAAAACAAAACATTCACATTAAGCTGATATACAACATTAAGTTAATAGGGGATAAAAATGAAGTTGTCAACCATTTCATTCTACTTGGATAAACAATCATCAACTTTTATGGAAGCAACAGTCAAGAAATAAAATGATTAATTGCATCAAATAAGTCTGTTTCAAAAGACCTCTGAAGTTTAAAAAGCGAAGATATCGTTTTGATGACAGGAGCACCTGACCCAAGTCTTCATAATCACCTCCTGTGGATATGTAAAAGTTGAACATTGAAATAAGCAGATAAAAGATTTGATGCATTCAAATTGTTACTTTAACAACAACAACAAAAATATATTGAATATACCATGAACTTTCAGAAGAATGAACAAATTAGTCTTAGGAGGAATACAGAATGCTCCTTAGAAGTGAGGATGGTGAGATTTTAATTTACTTACGTCATCAGAAAAATACAAGCACTAGAAAAAGACATGGCACCTGACAACAACAACAACAGAAAAAGACATATATTTGGTAGATGGCTAATCAAAAAAAGATAAATCTCCAATAAAATGGATTGACACAAAAGTTGTAAAATTGGCTCAAACATACCTACAACCATGAAGATGGCACAAAACCAGGCAACATTTTCTTTCGTTGCATATAATATTACCATGAATCAGAGCCAACATGATGGCAACTAATAGAATTACACCACTAAAGTATGAAGATACAGACACCAGCTTTAAAATAATCTTATTTTGCCTGCTTTTCAGTGCCTCAGTGGGACACCAAATGTCTTCTAGCAGCCCTTACATTCACCTTCCTTCCTGAAGTTGAATTTGGATATCTGATGGGTTCATTGCACACAATTTAGGTCATATGTTCCAAGAGAGAGGTCCTGAGTATGTCTAGTAGTCAGATGTTAGGAAGGAAGTCCTGAGTTTCCAAGTTGATGAATTCAACACTCTTGTTGTTAGGTGCCATAGAGTTGGTACCGACTCACAGTGACCCTATGTAAAACTGAACAAAACACTGCCCGGTCCTGGACCAAACTCATCACTGTTGC
>NW_006408600.1:3063473-3070873 GCF_000296735.1 Chrysochloris asiatica | reverse complement strand
AGTAAATGTTTTAAGTCCTCTTCACTTTCAGCAATCAAGGTTGTATCATCTGCATATTGCAGGTTGTTAATGAGTCTTCCTCCAATCCTGATGCCACATTTTTATTCATAGAGTCCAGCTCTTACCACTTGTTAAACAGATTCCAGGACAATGATTTTGAGAAGATCTCAGTTGAACATTTTGTGCCTTCAAAGAAAACCAGCAGTCAGTGTACCAGAATGCTTCACACAGCTTTGCCAAAACTCTCATATTTGTTATTCCAGTTAGCAAAATGAAACTGTGCAGCTTATTTCTATTTGTGCACATCAAGGTGACTTCAGTGAAACCAAAATTAAAGTTATCTGTCAAGCTCAGTGAGTGGTTCCCTATGAGTACTGATTGCCTTGGGAATTGTCAAACTCTGTGTTGACACAATTACTATTGCTGTGGTCTTCTAAGTAGTAGCTTGGTCATAGAACAAACACAGAAGTTCAGGGAAGGGTCATGCTAGGCTATTTTTGGTTTCAAGGTCAATAAACGATTAGCAGTATATGTTAACCACGTGGAGTATCATGTCTGTACTTTAAATTCTCAGGTATATCTCTAAGTAATGAGATTCTCATGGATGGTGGATGGTAAGACTCTGGAGTTGTCACCTGGCTCAAACCAGCTCAGCTCTAATTCCTTTAGGATGTACCCAGTTTTATCTTCATAACAACATCTGTGCCAATTACACTTGGTATCCCACATTAAAATATGTGTAATCTTATATTTAAGTCCAAGTACATCACTTGACTAGGCCAAGATTTCCACAGGTTTAGCTGAGATAAGGACCCCTGGTAGTTTAGTTAATTATAAACTGGGCTGCTAACCACAAGGTCAACAGTTTGAATCTACCAGTCACTCTCAGGAGAAAGATGAGGCTTTCTGCTCCCATAAAGATTTATAGCCTCAGAAATCATTGCTATGAGTCAGAGCTGACTTCACGGCACACAACCCTCACATCATTTATTTCTTGCATAATCTTAAAGAAGTTCATTATTGTCTTTGAATTTCAATTTTTCATCTGTACAAAAGGAAAACTAGCATTTGACCCACCTTTGTTACCAGGTCCTTGTCAAGCGAAAGAGTTCTGGAAAAGAAAAACTGTTTCAGAAATGTAAACTGGCCTAATGCTTTGCCTTGTGTATCAATTAACTCAAGGGCAATGACGAAGTTGAATATCTTTTCTTCCATATGGCCAATCACTGCTCAAGACACACAATGAATATTAAAAAAAAAAAAAAAAAAAAAAAATCCCCAAAACTATTTATTTTAATTACATGATTTTGACCCAAGAAATTTGTTGTTATTGTTGGTAGGTGACATCAAGTCAGTACTGACTCATAGTGACACAACAGAAAAAAAAAACCCACCACCTGGTCCTGTGCCATTGTCATAATTGTCACTACACTTGAGCCCATTGCTGCTGCTGCTGTGCCAATCCATCTTGTTGGGGGTCTTCCTCTTTTTTGCTGACCCTTCACTTTATTAAATATGATGTCATTCTCCAGGGACTGGTCCCTCTTGATAATATGACTGAGTAGAAGAGATGAAGTCTCTCCGGGCTTATAAGGAGCATTCTGACTGAACTCTTTCAACACAGATTTGTTTGTTCTTTTGGTGGTCTTTGGTACTTTTATTATTCTCCTCCAACACCATAACTCAAATGCATCTTCTATGGTCTTCCTTATTCACTGTCCAACTTTCACATTTCACATGCATATGAAAATTTAGCACTTAATATATTATGCTATTTAGGACTTAATATTTTTATGAACTAATTAATAAAATTAGGGAATACGATGGCTCTGTTGGATGAACACTGGACTGTGAACCACATAATCAGCTGTTCAATCCCACAAGCCACTTCAAGGGAGAAAGATGAGACTATCTGCTCCCACAAAGATTAACAGCCTAGGACACCCGATACAGGATCACTATGAGTTGGAACTGATTTTAAGGCATGTGACAATAACAATAATTGATTAACTGTAGCCAAATACTAAGTTTTCATCTTTATCATCAACTGTATGCATCTTGACCATTTCAGTGTTCCTAATATTTATAACTAGAGTACTTGTCTGGCATTATAGGATAAGCACTGTAATCCTAACCATAAAGTTTATGGTTCAAACTACTACTGCTTCTTGGAAACCCTATATAGGGTTGCTATGAGTCAGAACTGACTTGACAGAACTTAACAACATTTTCAAAATGAATGGAATGCAGAGGGACTGAAAAAGCATCAAATAAGTAATGTAGGTCTTAGGGGTTAAGTACAGAAGAAATTTATTGACTAAACTGTTCCTATGGATTGTGTTGTTAAGCATGCTGTCGTTTGTCATATCACCACAGAATATTAGAAATTAACTAAGTATTTTTCCTTATATATTTTTGAAATATTTTCCTTGAAACTTTAAAAATATTAAAATCTGGGGTCATGAAAGAATAAAGTAAAAAACAACCAGAGCTGATTCTGAACAAGTCCACTTTGTCCATTCCTCATTTCATTGTATTTTGATCTTTTAGGTATTTCATTTTAGCCCTTTAGCTATTGGACTTTAGCCAGCTCCACAGTGAATTACAATTAAAACAAACAGTTTTAAAACCATAATATCTCAACAATTTTTGAAAGGCACATGACAAATAAGTGAGGTTTCCAGGTACTCAGCACTTCTGATTTCATGTCCATGTTCTAACACCTCGAGCAGATCTTAGGTAGGAAAGAAAGTTTTGAAGTTCATGAAAGAGAATAAAAACTTTTCTAAAAGTAAGTAGTGCTCTTGTATGTTATGCATGTCCCTTATTTAAGAAAACCAAGCATATCATTGTGCTGCTTGCTCTTCACCTTATGGGACTAATATTGTTGGGTTGGATAATAGGGGCAATGCTATGGACAGTTGCTCACTGTAATGACACTCTCAGAGCAAAGGTCTCTTTAAAAAAAATGCCTTTTAATCTTGTTCCTCTTGTCTCCTCCTCCCCACTCAAATTCCCCATCCCAGACTCTTCTTGAAAACATATCTAAAGAGAGAAAATAAATAACAATACACTGTGTCCTAGGATTATATTTCTTTCAGTTTGGCTGACATCCTAACACCTCGAGCCATGGGCTGCTCAGAATGCATCAACTATGAAAGGTCAGTTCTGGCCAATACTGAAATGGAACTCATCCAACAACAATAGAAATGTGGTCAAATATGTCTGGGGAATTGAGTACTTCTCTGGATCTATTCCATACAGCAGTGTTTGGGGCACTGTATCACAGAAGGTACTGTCTCTCCAATGAGAGAGAAAGGCAAAGTTATTATCACTTTTGTTGTTGTTATGTGCCATGGACTTGGTTCTGACTCATAGTGACCCTGTACAGGGTTTCTGAGGCTATAAACCTTTACAGGAATAGAAAGCCTCATCTTTCTCGAGTGGGACAGCTGGTAGTTTTGAACTGCTGACTGTGATATTAGCAGCCCAATTCATAACCACTACGCTACAGAGCTCAAGGCTTTAAAAACTGCAAACATCTTCTCTCAAATAGAACCTTGGCTATTTATGAATAGTATTAATTCCTGTTTTGTTTCACATAAAATTTTTCATTAGTTTTTCCTGAATTACAGACTAGAGTATTTGTGTGCTAACATTTTGATATTTTTTTCCCTCCCCTTTATATTACTTCTGGAGTCCTTGGGTGGTGAGAATGGTTACTATATTCAGTTGCTAACTGAAAGGTTGGAGGTTTGAGTCCTCCTAGTGGCACCTCAGAAGACAGCCTTGATGATCTACTTCTGAAAAGCCAACCATTGAAAACACTATGATGTACATACAGTTTTGCTCTGAAACAAATAGAGTTGCCATGAGCCAGAACTGTATGGCAACTGATTACTGGCATATTACTTCTAAAAAAATAATGTTAAAAATTCATGTTTTATTAGGAATGATTAAGGTAGCTCAAGAAACGACATAGAAAATAGTATCAACTTACTATTAAGAAAAATCTGTGGGGTTTTTGTTTGTTTGTTTGTTCCCCTGTGATTTTTTAACCTTTTATATTACTAGGAATGCTTTTTTGTTTTGTGTTGTTTAAGTTTTTATTGTAAACTAAGTGATAGTTTACATGGGAGAACACTGGCTTTACACCAATCGTTTCATTGCAATGATTACAATCTTATCCGTCCATCATCATTCAACAGTATTTGCACTCATTCCATGTTTTGTTTTGTTTGTTTGTTTGATGATTTTTTGGGGGGTGATGTACACAGAAACACTCAGGAATATATAATACTTTCAACAACCAAAGGGCACATTTTTCAAGCCTGCTTCCTGGTTGCAGCACCCAGTTGATCTCTTTCCATGAGGCCAGAGTCCTCAGCTGCTCCCTCTCTCCATGTCGTCATCTCTGCCTCCATCTCTGGTGTCACCACTTCTCTAGATAGAGTCCTGCACATTGTTTCTGGTCTTCTTTCTTGATGGTCCTAGGGTCCTCTGTTTCTGAACTGTAAAATTAACTACTCCCTCATTTTTGTTACAAAACTTCTACCTTTACAATTGTGACAGTCACAATTAGTCATGATAACAATTATTCACTATTGAATCATAAAAATCTTATCCCCATCTCTTTTCAACAGACCCATCTAGACAAGATGAAAACCATTCAATGGGAACTCTACCTTCCCCCACACACGCCTAAACTAAACTCCCTTTTGAAAACTTGTAAGCCAGTCACTTCATGCCTTTATTGCCCCCTCATTTTAGGTAGCCAGTGCCTAAGTTGCCCATCCCTATCTACCCTGTATACAGAGGGGATAGCATTAATACTTGATGTGAAGATTCCTTCACTCTTAGTTGGTATTTAGAGTTACTACCTTCATGAGTATAGGTCAAGTTTATCAAATTGTAGCAATTTACACTGATTTCCTTTATCACAAATTTTTTTTTTTAATCTTGCGCTAGTCAAGTTCTGATTATCAAGCCATCGAGGCTAGGTCAAATAGGTACTATCTGCAAGTTTGGGTGTTCTTATGCATCTCCCCTCAGTTCATATCAGCTGGATGCTTTGCTGTCAGCTCTAGCCCTCAGTGGCTATGCCCTTGTCCATGGGATCAGGAGTCCCTAGGTCTTACCACACTATGGACCAACCAGCCATTACTCTTCTCTCTCTCATCTCCAGGTCAACAGGAGTCTATGGAACATGGTTGAATTCAGCCCATTTCTTCATTACTGGCTTTCTTCCTCTTCCATTCACCAGTAGTCTAGCTTTATTGCCAACAGCTTACATGCCTGTTCATGTGTTTCCTTTGAGATTCAATCTTGGAGGGATTACTAGGAATACTTTTAAACATCCAAATAAAGTTGAGGCCACACCAGTATCAGATGATGTGCTTGTTCAAATTTTTATGTTCAGTCTGTCCCTGAGCCTCAACCACTTGCTCAATGAAGAACCACAATTGCTCCTGCCCTAGAGTTATGCACAAATGCAATGAGCTGTCTCTTGACCCCATGGGATGAGAGCTGGGCATCAACCAAACCTGCTCTATCAGAACTTACAGCAGATGTGGTCCAATCAGATTGGCCAATGGTGATCTCTGGTTTCTCCCACTACATCTAGTCCCAGATAATAAGAGGAAGAGCTACCCATAGAGAGCAGAAAATTGAACATGGATCAGTTGAACGTTGACCTGAAAGAGTCAGGAAAGGAAAGAAACTGAAAGATAAACTTCTTTACCTACATCCATCTGACTGTTTTTGGTTTGACAAGTACCTGAATACTTGCCTGTATTTCTGAGTAGCCAGGTATGTGGGTGGTGGGGGAAGATGTGGAGGGTGGGAAGTTTTAGGCTGTGGGTAGCTCAGGAATTTATAATCTGGTATTTGCTTGCTTTCTTCCCTGCTTCACTTCTCTTTCCTTTTACATCACTCTGTCCTAAGATTATACCTCCTGATAAAACCAAAGCATTTAGGCTATGTTCCCAGCTCTAATTTCAAGAAAAGCCAGTCTAAGTCATCATTCATAAGATGCTAGCTTCATTTCATTTTATCCTTGGTGAGAAAATAGATGTTATTAAAGCACTTGTTCATTATGTGTTTTAATTAATTCATTGAGTAACACGTTGTCATGCACTTAACTCTGACTTTTAGTGATTTATAGTGTCAGAATAGAATTATATTCCATAAGATCCTTAAAAGCTAATTTTTTTAAAGGAGATTACCAGGACTTTCTCTTCTTAGGTCCCTCTGGGTAGATTCAAATCACCAATAATTCAGTCAATATCCCAACATAGTAGCCATTTGCATAATCCAAGGATTCTCTTTAAATGAATAGAATATAATGAGTGATTATATAAACTAAAATTAGCTTTTATTTTTAAGTTTGTCTTGTGTGAAACTGCTAAATGTGAGTGTTCTTAAACTACAAAATGGCAATTTGTGATGGTTTAACATTATAATATTTATATAAAAAGTGACTGGAGTCTTGGTGTGGCATTGTGGATTAATATACTGGACCATACATAGGTCAATTTGAATTACAAGGTCAGCGGTTCCAGCTCATCAGCTGCTCCTTGGAAATCCTACGCAGGGTTGTTATGAGTTAGAACTAACTTGGCAGCACTTAGCAACAACAGCAACAATGAAGTATTGTGATAAAAAGACTGGAATTCATATAGGTTGGGTATAAATCAGTTTTATCACTAACCACCTGCTTGACATCGAACAAGTTACAAAATGACTCTTAGTTGTTACTGACAGGAGCCATTGAAATTTGTCCTGACTCACAACAACCCTACACACAACAGAATGAACACTGCCTGGTCCTGTGCCATCCTCACAATTGTTATTATGTTTGAGTCCATTGTTGCTTCCACCGTATCAATCCATCTCATTGGATGTCTTCCTTGGTTTCGCTGTTCATCCACTCTACAAGGTATGATATCCTTTTCTATGGACTGGTCTTTCTTGACAACAGTCCAAAGTATGAGAGACAAAGTCTCACTGCCCTCACTTCTAAGGAAGATTTTGCACTGTATTTCTTATAAGACAGATTTCTTTGTTCTTATAGCAGTCAATGGTGTTTTCAGTATTCTTTGCAATCTCTGTAATTCAGATACAGAGATTCCTTGGACCTTCTTACTTATTCATTGTCCGACTTATTTATGCATATGAGTTGATTGACAATACCATGGCTTTGCTCAGGCACATCTTAGTCTTAAAAGTGATACCTTTGCTCTTTAACACTTTAAAGAGGTCTTCTGCACCAGATTTGCCTAATGCAGTACGTCATTTGATTTCTTGACTGCTGCTTACGTAAGTGTTAATAGTTGATCCAAGAAGAATTAAGTCCTTAACAACTTCAGTCTTTTCTCCATTGATAAGAATGTTGTTTATTG
>NW_006408600.1:3058164-3063083 GCF_000296735.1 Chrysochloris asiatica | reverse complement strand
ATCCACACAATTGAAAGCCTTTGCATAGTCAATAGATCACAGGTAAACCTCTTTCTGGTATTCTCTGCTTTCAGCCACAATCCATCGGACATCAGCAGTCTCTTCTGAATCTGTTTTGAACCTTTACTTCTTAGCCCCACCTTAATCTTTGCTCCTTAGCAACTCATTTCACAATGGTCTATAATCACAGGCATGTTGTTTTGTTAAGTGCCATCGAGTTGGTTCCAACCCACAGCAACCCTGTATAGGATTTGCGAGGAGTGACTGGTGAACTTGAACTGCTGACCTTGTAGTTCAAACTGACTTTGCAGTCCAGAGTATTAACCCACACTGCCACACCATGACTCCAATCACAGCTATAGAGGCTAGGATTTACATTTTCACAAAATGAAGAAATTTGGCTAGAAGGGTCATAATAAATAATTACCTGTCCTGCAGAAGTCTTGGACAACTTTGATTTTTTTTCTCCTTTTATCATGATGCCCATTTGTGAAGATTTTTGCTGACATCATATGGATCTTGGCTGAAAATATAAGATACCAGAAAGATATTTACCTGTGCTTTATTAACTATGCAAACACTTTTAGCTATGTGGGATCATGACAAGTTATTGTTGTGAAAAATGGTAATTCACACCAATTAATTGTGTTCACGAGGAACACAATTAAGTGTTCTGACCAAAAGGCAGTTGTTCCAACAAAACAGTGGAACACAGGTTTAAAATTAACAAAGGTGTGTGCCGGGGTTGTATTCTTTTACCATACTTATTCAATCTGTATGCTGAGCACATGTTCTTAGAAGTTGGATTGTATAAAGAAGAACACGGCCTCAGGATTGTTTGCTGAATGTGAAAAGTAATTAAAATAGTTACTGATGAAGGTCCAAGATCTTTATGCACTTCAACATAAAGAAAACAAAAATCCTCACCATTAGACCAATTAAATAATATCAAGATAAATGGAGAAAACATTGAAGTTGTCAAAGACTTAATTTTGCTTGGATCAACCATCAACACTCATGGAAACAGCACTCAAGAATTCAAATTACTTATTGCATTAGGCAAATCTGTTGCACAAGAACTCTTTAAAGTGTTGAAAAGCAAAGATGTCAGTTTGAGGGCTAAAGTGCACCTGACCCAAGTCATGGTATTTTCCATAACCTCATATGCATGTGAAAACTGGGCAGGGAATAAGGAAGACTCTAGAAGAATTGAGGGATTGGAGTTATGGTGTTGGAGAAAAATATTAAAAGTGCCATGGATTGTCAAAAGAACAACAACAACAAAAAAATAGTGTTGAAAGAAGTACAACCAGAATACTCCTTGAAATTCAGGATGACCAGACTACATCTCTCAAACACATTATCAAAAGGAACCAGTCCCTGGAGAAGGACATATTGCTTGGTAAATTATAGGATCAGAGAATAAGAGGAAGACTCCCTATGAGATGGATTGGCACAGTGGCAGGAGTAGTGGGCTTAGATGTAGCAATGATTGTGAGGTTGGCACAGGACCAAACAATGTTTTGCTCTGTTGTACATAGAGTGGCTATGAGTCAGTACCAACTCGGTGGCAATGAACAACAACTGTAACAATTAAGTGTGTTGCTGTTGGTTAAAAACTGGACTGCTAGCCAACAGGTTGGAGGTTCAAGTCCACCCACTCCTTGGAAACCCTATACAGGATCACTGTGAGTTGGAGCAGATTCACAGGAACAATAGTCTAACAATGGGAGTCTTGTGTGGTGTTGTAACATAAGCACTGGGTTACTAACCTCTAGGTCGATGATTCAAATCCAACAGTCAGGACTAATTGGAAACCCTATAAAGGTGACCCTAACTGTCAGAACCAGGTAACATATGATCAAGAGCCAATGATACTGAAGGAGGAAGTCCCAGGTGCATTGAAGGAATTGGCAAAAAACAAGGCACAGGGAATTGATGGAATAAACATTGAAATCTTTCAAGACAGTGAGGCGGCACAGAAGGCACTCACTCATCTCTGTCAAGAAATTTGGAAGACAATTAGATGGCTGGCTGATTGAGAGAGATCCATATTTGTGCCCATTCCAAAGAGAGGTGACTCAATGGAATGCGGAAACCATCAGACAATCTCTTTGATATCCCATACGAGTAAAGTTTTCCAAAGGTAATACAGAAATGGCTACAATCATACACTGACAGAGAACTTCCAGAGGTTCAAGCCAGATTCAGAAGAGGCCATGGAATGAGGGATATTATTGCTGATGTCCAATGGATCTTGGCTGAAAGCAGAGAATATCAGAAAGATATTTACCTGTGCTTTATTGACTACACAAGGCTTTCAATTGTGTGGATCATGACAAGCTATGAACAATATTGCGAAGTATGAGTATTCTGAAACACTTAATTGTGCTCATGAGGAATCTGTACCTGGTCCAAGAAGCAGTTGTTTGAACAGAACATGGGAACACTGAATGGTTTAAAATTAGGAAAGGTATGCAACAAGGTTTTATTGTTTCATCATACTTAGACAACCTGTATGATGAGCAAATAATATGAGAAGCTGGGTTCTATGAAGAAAAATGTGGCATAGGGATTGGAGGAAGACTCATTAACAACCTGCGATATGCAGATGATACAACCTTACTTGCTGAAAGTGAAGAGGACTTAAACCATTTACTGATGAAGATCAAGGAGCACAGCCTTCACTATGGATTACATCTCCATGTAAAGAAAACAAAAATCCTCACCACTGGACCAATAAACATCATTCTTATCAACGGGGAAAAGTTTGAAGTTATCAAGGACTTCATTCTTCTTGGATCAACTATCAACACTCATGGAAGCAGCAGTCAAGACATCAAATGACGTATTGCATTAGGCAAGACCTTTTTAAAGTGTTGAAGAGCAAAGATGTCAGCTTGAAGACTAAGGTGTGCCTGACCCAAGCCATGGTATTTTCAATAACCTCATATGCATGCAAAAGCTGGACAGTGAATAAGGAAGACTGTAGAAGAATTGGTGCTTTTGAGTTATGGTGTTGGAGGAGAATATTGAAAGTGCCATGGGCTGCCAAAAGAACCAATAGATCCATTTTGGAAGAAGTGCAGTCAGAGTGCTCCTTGGAGGCCAAGATGACCAAACTTCGTCTCTCATACTTCGGACATATTGTCAGGAGGGACCAGTCACTGGAGAAGGATATCATGTTTGGTAAGGTGGAGTGTCAGAGAAAAAAAGGAAGACCCTCCTGCCCCCACCCCACGAAATGGATTGGCTAAGTGGAAGCATTGATGGACTCAAGCATGGCAACAGTAGTGAGGTTGGTCCAGGATCAGGCAGTATTTTGTTCTGCTGTGCATAAGATCGCTATGGGTCGGTACCGACTAGATAATACCTAACAACAACAATGGCCTGAACCAACTTGATGGCACTTAACGACAACAACTATGGTCAAGGCCAAGGTCCCTGGGTGGTAGAAACAGATTACACTCAAGTGTGGCATTGCAGGTTAATGCACTGGCCTCCAAGGTCAAGTTGAACTGCTAGGTCATGGGTTCAAGCTCACCAGCCACTCCATGAAAATCCTATACAGGGTACCTATGAGTATGAACCAACTCAAAGGCACATAACAAAAACAACGTTAGCATAAAGACAGAGGTTTAATCTCACCCAGTAGTTTATACTTTCACCACACATAAAATCTCCTATTTAGGAGATAAAGACACTCTAATTCTCTAAGGCATGACACCTGATGCTCATTAACTACATTGCCTCATTCCTTTGATCCCACACTGGTCACTTATGAGCTCTGGGCAAAATCATGGCCACTAGTGTCCTGATGTTTATTTTCACAGTTGACATAGACCATAGCTACCTGACTTCAAACATTGGGATCATGAGTTCTCTACAAAAATACCCAGGCATTTTAGCTGTACAATGCCAGACATCTGGGTATTTGGAAATATTCAACTAATTATTTAAAAATTTTCATTTCAGATATTAGTCATCTTATTAATATGGTTTTTAAGCAAGTGTAGTGTCCTAATTCATTTTTTAAAATAAGTTTTTATTGTGAATTCAGTGATAGTTTACATGGGAGAGCATCAGCTTTACATTCAACCTATTGTATTTTGTTTCATTTCAATGATTTCAATCCCCTCCATGTGTAATCATTCAACAGCATTTGCTTCCAATCCCTCTGTGTTTGTTTGTTTGTTTTGGATGTACACCAAAACACTCAGAAATGTATAACCATTCAAACAACCAATGTGTATACACAGCACACCAGCCCTCCGGCCTCCAACGAACAGCCCCTCTCCCTACTTGAGTCCCATCCACTCCATCTCGCCACGTCATCCTAATTCATTTTTTAAAATATAGACTATTGTTTGAAATAAGTGAGCAATACCATAGAATTTGGCTTAAACAATTTGGGCTATCAGTGGCCTTATTTTCCTTTTTCTCTATATGCAGAAACAATATTGGACTCAATTGCACCTCTGAGGCTTGTGTGCTCATAGATAACATATTAATTAATATTTAAAAATTGAGATTTAAAAAACAGTATGTCTGTTGTGGTGGTGGTGGTGGTGGTGGTGAAGTGCCATACAGTCAGTTCCAAATAATAGCTACTATTTATGGCATTTCTGAGAAGTGCCTGGTGGATTTGAACCAATGACTATGTGGTTCAAACCAACACTACAGTTGAGTGCTTATCCTATAGTGCTACACCAGGACTCTTAAATCAATCTGTATTGCTCTTTGAAAGGATTTACAAAGACGCACATCAAATGAAAGTGTTTTGAAAAGTTTGGGGACATTTTCATTATCTTTTAGTTTCATCTTTCCACAAAACTTTGAAGCCCCCTGATATATGTATGCAGATGAGTCAAAAATTATCTGCACTATGACTACATTAAAACTTCTGTTGTCTGTACTGT
>NW_006408600.1:3055385-3057939 GCF_000296735.1 Chrysochloris asiatica | reverse complement strand
CAATGACTGGATGATCAGAGCTCAACCAGAAGAAGAAAGAAGAGGAAAAAAAGAGTAATCTGATACAATTTGATGAACTTGACCTACACCTATGGAAGCGGTAGGTCAAAAGAGGGATCAAATTCTTACAGCAAGAATCATTCCCACCCCCTCCACACAAGTAGACAGGGATGGGCAACTTGGACATTAGGTACCCAAAATGGGGGCGGGGACTACAAAGGCAAGAAGTGACTGGCTTGCAAGCTTTCAAGAGGGAACCTAGAACCAGGGGGCACAGAGGAAGGCAGAATCTCCAGTGAGTAGTATCCAATCTGCATAGGCGGAGCTGATAAAATGAAATGCAGACGGGTCTCTTGTGATACAATAGTGAATAATTGTTATCAGGACTGATTGTGAGGGTTGGAAATGTAAAAGTAGACGCTTTATAGCAAGGAAGGGAGGGAATAACTTTCCAGTCTAGGAGCAGAGGTCCCTAGTACCATCAACGGAGAAGAGCCGAGAGCGGGATCCGACCCAGAGAAGCAGTGATTCCTGAGATGGAGGCAGAGACAATGACGTGGAGCGATGGAGCAGCTGGGGACTTTAGATCCAGAGAGGGAGAGCGACTGTGTGCTCAAAACGGGAGGGTGGGGGAGGGGGGGAGTAGTGTAGGGGGCAGGCTTGCAGGGTATATACCGTTTGGTTGGTTGATGATGCATGGAGGGGATTGTAACCATGGCAATGATACGATATATATGATTGAATGAATGTAAAATTAATGTTCTCCCATGTAAACTATCATATAATTCACAATAAAACACTAAAAATAAAGTCGTTACTGGTGATGAGAGATAGATTCATCACTCTGAGCCTGAAAGGAAATGGCAGAGTATGGAAATGAAATATCCTCAATTGCCAACCAAAAAAAACTTCCCTAGTCAACTATCAGCTGGAAAATTAATGGTTACAGTTCTCTGGGATTCCCAAGAGCCAGCACTGGAACACTGTTAGGAAAAATGTACAACAATCAATAGTGCTCATTACAGTGAGATGCTCACTGAAGAGCTAAAGCCCAAATTTTGGATTAAACATTGCTATCCAAAGGAGCTCTGGTAGCGTAGCGGTTATGAATCGGATTACGAACCACAAGGTCAGCAGTTCGAAACTATCAGCTGTTCTGAATTAGAAAGATGAGGTTTTCTGCTCCCTTAAAGATTCACAGCCTCGGAAACCCTGTACAGGGTAGCTATGAGTCGAAACCGTACTCCACGGCACATAACCTCCACCACCACCACCATCCATGGGAATTGTGATCTTGCATGACAATGCACATCCTCACACTTCTGTCCACACTGTTAATACTCTGCAAAAACTTTATTTTGAGGTGTTAAAGCATTCTCCCTATAGTCCTGATCTTGCTCCATCGTACTTTCACTTCTTTGGTCCTCCCAAAAGTGGCCATTTGAGGACGAATAGTCACCTCTGATGAAGAAGTGTTGACAACAGTGCATCCATGGCTCAAAGCTCAGCCTTCAATAATTTTAAATAAAGGACTATGAAAGCTTGTTGACAGATGGACAGCATGTATTGAAAAGCAAAATGTCTTTCCTAAAAGTTGATTAAAATAAATTCTACAGAGTGCAGATCATTTTTTGGCTCACCCTTATATGTATTATTGTTATTGTTACATGCCACTGAGTTGATTCTTACTCATATTGACTCCTGCCAATGAGCAACTGGTGGGTTCTACTGCAGACCTTTCCATTAGCAGTCGAGTGCTTATTCTACAGTGCCACACAGAACTTCATATGCATATATTGTTGTTGTTAAGTGCCTTAGAGACTGTTTCATCTCATGGCAACCCTGTATAGGGTTTCCAAGAAGCAGCTGGTGAGCCTGACCTTCCAACCTTGTAGTTCAAGCTGATTTTGCAGTCCAGCACATTAACCCACAGAGCCATATAAGACTCCATATGCATATATGAGGACAAATAAAAAAACACACACATATTGCTACTAGGGTTCCAATTCATACCTGCATGGACTTAATCCAAACAAAATGTGTTTAAATATGACTTTGTAATTAGTGAATAGCTACAGACAAATTAACTCAGTAATACACTTCTCTTAGTCTCCATGTGGCACTGCAGGATAATGCACTAGACTGAAATGTCTGTTTAAACTGTTTAAACCACAAGGCCTGTGGTTCAGGCTCATCAGCTTCTCAGAAACCCTTTACAGGGATGCTATGAGTTGGAACAGACTTGTTAGCACTCAGTAACAACAACAGTCTCCATGGGGTGCTTTCAAGAAAAGATCCAAACAAAACAGTGGGTTCATAGGGGATCTACTGGTCCAATTACATTCAAGAGTCAGCTCAGAAGTTTATGGCTATTATTTCTTGGGATTTTAAGAGGATAATCTTAACAGGCTATCATATATATCTCCATCCACACTACAGTCCTGAAATTGTCCCTTCAGACTATTTTCCCCAAAGCTCAAAGAACATTTAAGAATAACACAATTTGAAGTTGGGATCGAAGTCCGACCACATTCAATAGACTCCTCTGAACCCG
>NW_006408600.1:3049263-3054414 GCF_000296735.1 Chrysochloris asiatica | reverse complement strand
CAATTTGAGTCCCTTGAAGATGTCAACACAGTCATTTTTGCATGGTGTAAATTAAAAAAAAAAAAAAAAACACAAAATTCTTTGGAGAAGATTTAGAGAGATGGAAACACTGCCTTCAAAGGGTACAGATCTAGATGAATGATATGTTGAAAAATAATAGCTTCACAATTTGATATTTTTGTTTAATAAAGATTTCTATGATTCTGTGAGTCCTGGTGTTGCACTGTACGATAAGTACTTGACTGCTAACCACAAGATTAGTGGCTCAAACCCACCAGCCACCTTGGAAACCCTATACAGGGTTGTTATGAGTCAGAATTGACTTGATGGCACTTAATAACAATAGTGATTCTTTCTGTAATATTACATTTTCACTTACACTCATGTACATGACATACACACACAAAGTTGATCAATGTAAGTGCTAGAGTCAAGACAATAGTCCAGTATTCTTAGTAGTTAGATTTCATCTTGATCATGAGATTGGGCTGACTTCAAACAGTGAAGAAGGAAAGGATCATGGTTGCCCAAATTGGAGAAAGAATGCTGAGTGATTCCACTGCCCACAATTTTAAAAGCCTGGTGGTGATTTTTATATGGAGAGATAGTGAATGGTAAATGCTCTAAGTTTTTGGGCTGTAATACATATTGTATGGGGACAGACTGTGAGTGCCAACTGCCTTCTGAAGGCTTGTACTATAAGACAAGTCAACAGCATGCAGCTCTTTGAGCAAAAATACATGCCTTGGCAGCCAGGTCCTACTGACCCTATTGAGCATATCTGAAGTCAACCCATGGACATTACTGATGAAATAAGCATTGGTTTCTGAGAATCCAAAACTTTTATTTTATAGTAAAAAATACTTTGTTTTAAAACATAAAGCTAACAATATATAACGTATTGTGGCATATTTATAGTTTCTTAGTTTATAAATCTTGTACTGTCCTACACAGCATATATTATTTTTTGTAACTAATAGTTCACTTTTAATATAATTTAGTAAGGGGCTGGTCCAAATATATAAAGCTGATTTTACTGGTAATTCTAAGTACGATTTTTGCACTTAGAATTTTCTCCTAATTGTATAATCGAAGACGTTCAGAGAGGCAGTATAAGTAAAACAGCCACAATATAAAAAAAAATATTTTCCATTTAAGTTGTTTTGCTCATCAGACAGCTTGCTTTACTCAAAAGCAATAGAAGACCCTTGACTTTATTTCTATTTCAAAGCCTAATCATCATTTAACATCTGTTTTTCTAGGCAGTTGAAACTGTCTTTTTGACTGCATGACTTGGGCTGAATGTTTCAAAGACCATCCAGTAATGTGCAGTTTCATTTGAGGCAGGTACTATCATGTCTATTTGAAGTGATTATGAATAGTCCTCCCTAAATATTTTTAATGCCATTTGATAGGTGTCACTGATTTTTATAAAAGCCACTGAGCCACTTCCTTTTTGGACTGTGTTTGGAATTACTGTACAGATCTCTTTCTTGGCCTCTGGAAGAAGCTTGTGATGTAAATAAGCTCATATGGCTGGTTGGAAAGGAAGAAGGTGTGTATTACTAGACCCAGTACATCAAAGGAGTATGCATGGCTTCAACCAAAATTAAGAACAGGAGTGCCTTAGAAAGACACCTTTGAGATATTTCTGCAGATCATGGCCTGCCTTGAGGAATGCTTTCTCCTTCAATTAATACTACTTTTTCCTGCCTCCATTTCTACCTCCCATTCAAAGAATGTAGTAAAATCGGTATTAACTCTGAAAGTCATTATGAAAAAGCTTGAAAACCCAGGAAAGAGGATTTGAGTAATGGAGTTAATGATATACCCACATTATAAATACAATTCTAAAAAGTGTTTAATTATTTATATAGAAACCTCTATATGTCACTACTTTTAAATTTTCTTACGTGAGACAACTTAATGTCTTAGAAGCTTCCCTTTCCTTTGATAATTTCCTTAGCTATGGAATGAAATTGATTTTCAGAGTTTCAGTGACACTGTAGGAATAAGCACTGGATTGCTAACTGCCAGGTCAGTAGTTCAAACCCACCATTTGCTCCTCAGAAACCCAATACAGGGTCACTATGTGTCAACAGCACTTAACAACATAACAACAACTGTGGATGAATCTGAGTTTCAGAATCATTTAATCAATACCTTGCAGAACCAACATAGACTGTATTCTGATTCAGGTTTCTGTGTCTAAGCTTTGTTTGTTTTTGTAATTGTTAATTTTTGAAATTTAGTTACTACAAAAATACTTAACATAGAAGTTGAAAATCTTCTAATCGTTTCTCCCCAGAGAGAACCACTCTCAACATTCTCTGCTCTCTTAGTCATCTAGTGCTTCCCTTTGAGACCTTCATTTGCTGATGGGACACAACTCAAAATGAGAAGAAACCTCTGGAAACATCCATTAATGTACAAAGTATAAATCTAGGAAAATCAGAAGTTATTAAAATGAAATCAAATACAGATCAATATCCTAGGCATTAGTGAGCTGAAATGAACTGGTATTGACCATTTTAAATTGGTTTACTATGGTGGGAATGAAGAAGAAAAATGTCATCGTATTCATTGTCAAAAGAGCATCTCAAGGACTATGTTGAAGTACAGTGCTGTCTATTATAGGATAATATCCATATACCTACAAGGAAGACAACTTAATACCACTATTGTTTAAATTTATGCACCAACTATTAAAGTTACTGATGATGGAATTGAAAAATTTACCAATTTTTCAGTATGAAATTAATCAAACATGTAATCAAGATGTATTTATTGCCACATCCGATAAGTGGCTATACTCTGCGACCCGCACGGAGAGATTAAACCCAAGTAGGAGTGATGGGAGATTAGAAAAAAAGAAAGACACAAAACACAAAATGAGATAAGAAATGTTGAGACCAGGTGGGACACAGCATTTTGATGGAGATACTGTGACAACATCCTATGTTCAGCTCATTTATTATACACACAAATCAGAGGAGAGAGCTGGGGGACAGGGAAAAGATGACAAAAAACTTTTGGTGTATAGATGCAAGCAGTAACCGGGACTTTATTAGAAGAATGTAGTTGCTAGGGGAACAGAGATAGGGCAGCCAGATGTTTTTGCAGACTTGATCTGAAGGCCGTGTTCTCTGAGACAGGCTTTACAAGTTCTTCAGGAGGCAGCCTGACCTGGGAGCAGCCCAATTTTCTAGACCACAACTGTTTAGTTGCAATTCTTAGGTTAAACTGCCCTCAAATATGAGACCTTCAGTTCAAATCGCTCCCAACAATTTATCATTACTAGTTATTAGTATGTGAAAATTGAAAACAAAACAAAAGGATTAGTAGTTGTAAAATATTGCCTTAATGATAGATACGATGAAGGAGGTCCCATGATAGAGTCTTGTAAGACCAATGACTTATTCATTACAAATACATGTTTTCAACAACATAAATAGTAACTATACTAGTAGATATCACCAGGTGGAGTACACAGAAATAAAATAGACTATTTCTGTGGAGAAAGATGGTAGAAAAGCTCAATACCATCAGCCAGTACAAGGCTAGGGGCCAACTGTAAAACAGATCATCAATTAATCATACGCAAGTTCAGGCTGAAGCTGAAGAAAATTAAAACAAGTCTATGAGAGCCAAAATATGACCTTGAATATTTCCGACCATCTCAAGAACAGATTTGTTGCATTAGATACTAATGACTAACGACCAGAAGAATTGTGGGATGACACCAAGAACATAATACAGGAAGAAAGCAAAGATCATTCAAAAGAGAGGAAAGAAATAAAAATAAAAAATGTTTATAAGAAGAAACTCTGAAATCCTCTCTCTCTCTCTCTCTCTCTCTCTCTTTTTTTTTTTTTGAAGTTTTAGGATAATATTTATTAGGAATAGTAAGGATTGCTTTTTGAATGTTAGTAAAATTTTACCTTGAATCTATACTAGGATTTGAAGGAAGGGGAAAGCCACTGTGGCTACGTCCTTTTCCATGGGCTCAGGTGTCCCCAGGTCTCACCACACTTTGGACCAACCAGCCCTTCCTCTTTTCTCTCTCGTGTCCAAGTTAGTGGTAGTCTATGGAGCATGGTTGAACTCAGCCCATTTCTTCACTGCTGACTTTCCCCCTCTGCCACTTACCAATAGACCAGCATGATCACCAGCAAGCTTACATGCCTGCTCATGTGTTCCCTTTGAGTTTCAGTATTGGAGGGGGAGTTTTTCCTGAAGAGACATGACTGTTCACCTTGATGGCTCTCCAACCAACTTATTCTTGTAGTAGACAACCATACAGCCATTTTTGTTTTGGATTTTTCCTGCTGATCTTTCTTTGAAAATATATCTTGTATTGCTCTAGCTGTGAAACTATCTCTTGTGTAAAGAAGCTAAAGTGAATGGAAGAAATGAGGAAGTAAAGGAGCTAAACAGAAAATTTCAAAGGGCAACTCTAGAACATCCAATAAATTGTTATAATAAAATGTGCAAAGACCTGGATTTAGAAATCCAAAAGGGAAGGACATGCTAAGCATTTCTAAGCTGAAAGAAATGAAGAAAAATTCAAGCCTTGACTTACAATATTTACTGACTCTATTAGCAAAATATTGAGTAATGCAGAGAACATCTAAAGAAGATAGAAGGAATGCACAGAATCACTGTACCAAATTAAAAAAAAAAAGTTGATGTTCAACCATTTCAAGAGATAGCATATGATCAAGAATTGATTGAACTGAAGTAAAAAATCCAAATTGCAACGAAGACATTGGTGAAAAACAAGGGTCCAGAAATTTCCAGAATACAAATTGAAAATTTTAAACAAATTTATTATGCTGAATACAATCATTTATCTATACCAAGAAATTTTGAAGAGAGCCTTCCCAAGCATTTGGAAGAGATCCATATTTGTGCCCATTTCAAAGAAAGGTGATCCAATGGATTTTAGAAATCATTGACCAATATCATTAATATCACATGCAACTAAAATTGTATTAAAGATAATTCAAAAACAGTTGCCGCAACATTGATAGGGAGCTGCCAGAAATTGAAGCTGGTTTCAGAAGAGGGTGTGGAATGAGGGACATAATTGTTGACATCAGATGGATCTTAGCTGAAAGTAGAGTACCAGAAAGAAGTTTTCTGTTGTTG
>NW_006408600.1:3041473-3049163 GCF_000296735.1 Chrysochloris asiatica | reverse complement strand
CATGGCTTGGGTCAGGTGCACCTTAGTCCTCAAGCTGACATCTTTGCTCTTCAACACTTTAAAAAGGTCTTGTACAGCAGATTTGCCTAATGCAATATGTTGTTTGATTTCTTGACTGCTGCTTTCATGAATGTTGATAATTGATCCAAGAAGAATGAAGTCCTTGACAACTTCATTTTTTTCTCCGTTGATAAGAATGCTGTTTATTGGTCCATTGGTGAGGATTTTTGTTTTCTTTACATTGAGATGTAATCCATACTGAAGGCTGTGCTCTTTTATCTTCATCAAAATGGTGGACTGGGTAGGCATGCAGTGAGGAGCTCCATCAGCAACAACACAGAATACCAGACCAAGCAGGCTCAGGGGATGGTGCTAGGACTCTGAACCACAAATAAAGGAATATTTAGAAGCTTGGAAGGCTTACAGCTAGGGTAATTTGTAGCAGAATCAAGAAATCCAGTGCTTTCTAATTCAAGACACTCAGCTGTTCGTGGATCCGCCATCTTGGGAGAGACCAAGTGGGGGAAGGATCAGAACAGCCACATACACCTGACAGAACTGCAGAGATATAGGTGTGGATATTCTTTTGTTTGGGATCTGTTCATTGGTCTCTTGCTGTCTGCACACCTCCATTTTGGTTACTAGAGGGGATGCCTGAGCAAATGGGCACCCCACCCCACCCCTGGAGAGTTCTATGCATGTGCACAGATCTCAAAATTTAAAGTGACAGTTTCTGCTTAAAACCAAACAGCCACCACTCGTCTGTCAGTTTGTCTTACTGTGGTGGCTTGTGAGTTGCTGTGATTCTGAAAGCTATGCCACCGGCATTTTAAATACCAGCAGAGTCACCCATGGTAGACAGGTTTCAGATGAGCTTCCATACAAAGACAGACTAGGAAGAAAGAGTGGTGAATTACTTGCAAATATTTAGTCACTGAAAATCTTATGAATAGCAGAGAAAGTTTACTTATGCTTTGTAGACAATACAAAGGCATTCAACAGTATGAACCATAACAAACTATAGGCAATATTGCAAAGAACGTGTGTTCTAGAACACTTATTTGTGCTCATGAGGAACTTGTATGTATGCCAAGAGACAGTCATTTAAACACAAAAAAGGGGATACTGAATGGTTTAAAATCAGGAAAAGTTTGCACTAGTGTTGTACACTTTTACCATGTTGGTTCAATCTGAATGCTGAGAGAAGCTGGATTCTATGAAAAAGAACATGTTATCAGGATTGACGGAAGACTCATTAACAACCTGTGATATGCAAATGATACAACCTTGCTTGCTGCAAGTAAAGAGAGCTTAAAACACTTACTGTTGAAGATAAAATACTATTGCATGCAGTATGGATTGCACTTCAGTGTAAAGAAGTAAAAAATCTTTATAACTGGACCAATAAATAACATCATGATAAAAGAAGAAAAGATTGAAGTTGTTTAATAATTCATTTTTGCTTGGATCTATAACCCATGCTCATAGTAGCAATAGTCAAGAATTCAACTAATGTATCACATTAGAAAAATCTGCTGCAAAAGACCTCTTTAAATAGTTAAAGATATAACTTTGTGTACTAAGGTGCATCTGACCCAAGCCATGGTATTTTCGATCACCTCACATGCATATGTAAGTTGGAAATGAATAAGGAAGATCAGAGAAGATTCAATGCATTTGAATAATGGTGCTGGAGAATATTGAAGGTACCATGGAGTACAAACAAGTCTGCTTTTGAAGAAATACAACCAGAATGCTCCTTAGAAGTCAGGATGAAAAAGCTTCATTGTCTTATACTTTGAGCATTTTTTAGGAGGGATTAGTCTCTGGAGATGGAGATCATGCTTTTTAAAGTGGATAGTCAGTCAAATAGAAGAAGACCCCCAAACAAGATGGATTGACAAAGTGGCAACAACAATGAGCTCAAGCATAACAATTTTAAGGATGGAGCAGGACTAGGCAATGTTTAATTATGCTGTATGTGGGGTCACTATGAGCTAGAATTGACTAAACTAACAACAACATATGACTAAGTTCAGTGAGCTGTTAAAGGCAGCTTTTCTCTGTTTGTTGGTTGAGGGGAAAGGTTTACCATTTTCTCAGTCTTGGAATCCTTTTCAGCCAATCCACAAAAGAACAAAGAAAACAAAAAAAGAAAAATCACTGTTTTAATCACTTGCTTGTAAGAATTTTTGTTGTTGTTAAGTGCCATCGAGTTGGTTCTGACTCATAGCGACCCTGTATAGGGTTTCTGAGGAGTAGCTTCATGGTTTGAAGTCCAGTGCTGATCCTACAGTGGTACACCAGGCCTGTAAGAGACACACCATATTCTCACTCTTATTTTCTATTGGTGAGAACTAGTCATGTGATCTCACTTAGGTGCTAAAGGTACTGGGAAATGTATTCCTTGATTGGGCTGATACTTTGCATTGTCTACCATGGCATTTTAGGATAAGCACTAGACTGCTAACTGCAAGACTAGTGGTTCAAACTCACCAGATACTCCTTGAAAACCCTATGCAGTGTCATTATGAGTCAGAACTGATTTGATGGCACTTAACAGCAACTCAACATATCAAAGTTGAAGCATAAGATTTGATACATATTTAACCAACTCTACCACAAACTTCGCCTCTCATACTTCAGACCTATAGTCAGGAGGAACCAATCATTGGAGAAGGATGTCATGTTTGGTAAGGTGGAGGGTCAGAGAAAAAGAGGAAGACCCCCCAACAAGATGGATTGGCCAAGTGGCAGCATTGATGGGCTCAAGCGTGACAACTGTAGTGAGGTTGGCCCAGGATTGGGCAGTGTTTCATTCTGCTATGCATAAGGTAGCTATGGGTCGGTACCAACTCGATGGCACCTAACAATAACAACAGCGATAAAAACCACAAACACCATTCTAATTATAATTTTTCTTATTTTTTCCTAACTTTTTATTGTAAATTGGATTAAGATTTAACAGAGCAGATCATCTGTTTTACATTCAACAATTCAGTACATTTGACTTCATCTCATTGATTGCAATCCCCTCAATGTAACATGACTTATTCCATTTCCTCCATGTGTTTCCTGTTTCTATTCCTCCTCCTTTCCCCACCCTTTTGAATCCTATCATTAGGTCAATGCTGCCCCTTTGAGCTCGAATCATTGGCAATTTCTATGATGTGTTTGCCTCACTAGTGTTGCTATCACCCCTACATACCTATCTACTGCTTGACTGAAAGTTGAGCCACAGGAATGAACTCATTTCCAGATCTGAAGGGTGACTGGGCCACAGTCTAGGGGGTTCTACATCTATAGTCTATATACAATCAGTAAGCCTGGTATCTTTTATGATTTTGAGTTTTGTTCCACATTTTCCCCCACTCTATTCAGGGCCTTCTATTGTTATCCTGTTCAGAGTAGTTGTTAGTATTAGCCATTCACCATCTAGTTTTTGCTGTGTCCAGGATCATGGAGACTGGTGTTCATGTCATCCATTAGTCCATTGACTAATTGTTTCCTTGTGTCTTCATTTCTCATCACTCTTCTTTTCTCTGCACAGGGAAATACAAATTATTGTATCTTAGATGACTACTCACCAGCTTTTGAGATCTGAGTTGCTACTCACCAAAGTAGGTGTTTGGTTATTTCTAAGAAGTTTTCAAAATTTTTTCCTACATTAAAGGGTATATTTGAAGCAAAGGTATATACCTATGTACAAAGTTCTTGTCAAACCTTGAGATATGTGTAGGTATACTCCAACTCTCCTTTTCATACTCATTCAGCCTGTGTATCTATCCATATATCTATCAGTGTTATTGCAGGATTGTGTATATTACAGCATTCATCTCCATTCATTTTAACTCTTGCACTCTTTGTAGTGTCTTCCCCTGGCCCCATAATTTTTTTTTTCTTTTGCCAACCTCCCTCTTATTGTATATTGCCTTCCCTTTATTCAAGTTAATACATGTTTAGCCTTTAGTTAATGAGGTTCCTTCCCTTCCTATCCTACCTAGGGTAATTATAGTCTTTGATTTTATGTAAAGAGTCTAACCAAACAGAAAATAAGTCTTATGAAAATTTAGTAAGTACCAATGCACTCAAATGACTCATATTCAAGTAGCACCCATGAATGGTTCTATAACTACATTGTAGAAATCATTGTTCAAGATATAACTAGACACAGTATAGAATCCTAGATGAATCACATGATTTGCAGCAATTTATTCTTTGTTATAGCTACTGAATTATGTTCAACAAAAATAAATTTGGGGAATGTGGGGCTTGATGTCAAATAAGGTAGCAGTGTAGTGAGGCTCTCCATCAGAAATAACACAGAATACCAGATTAAGCAGGTTCAGGGGTGGTCTAAGGACTCTGAACCACATATAAAGGAATATTCAGAAAGTTGGAAGGCTTACAGTCAGTGGAATTTGTAGCAGAAGCAAGAAATCTAGTGCTTTTGAATCCAAGGGGCTCAGCGGCTTCAGGAGTGGTCATCTTGGGCGAGACCAAGCAGGAGAAGGATGATAGCAGCTAAAGACTGACACCTGACACAACCACAGAGATGAAAGTATACCATTTTTCTTTTTTTGGTATCTGTTCATTGGTCTCTTGCTGTCTGTATACCTCTATTCTGGTGACTAGAGGGGTTGCCTGAGTGAGTGGAAACCCCCTGATCCCCCAGAGGGTTCTACTACACATGTGCACAGATCTCCTTAGAATTTAAAGGGAAAGGCCTCGCCTAAAACCAAACAGCAGCACAAAACGGCCACAGCTGGCCCTGAACTGTTTATCACTAGGAAAAAAGCCTGAACAGGGTTTGTGGAGCAGGACAGATAATAGACTAAAAAGGTAACAGGATGAAAATTAAATCTTGAGTTACGTCATAATGACCAACAATGACATCTTGAAATTTCTCAGGTGGCCTTGAAGGTAAGAAGCCAAAAGAGGACATTAAAACTGTATTCATATTAGGCTACAGGCTTTTTTTCTCTTCTCTCTGTTCTGCAATTATAAACTACAGCATCCATTCTGTCTTTTTTGCTTTTGTGTTTTGTTTTTTGGTCCCCTCTTTATCTTTGTTGTTGTTGTTAAATGCTGTCTAATCAATTCTGACCCAAAGCAACACTGTATAGGGTTTCCAAGGAGCAGTTGGTGAGCTTGAACTGCTGGCTTTGCAGTCTGGAGCATTAACAAACAGTGACACACCAGGACTCCTCTTTACCTTTAGGGGGCTCTTTTTCTCCGTATGTTACCCAAGAAGAGACAGCAATTGTTGTCATATAGTCTAGCTACAATCATACCCTATAAAATCCTACAATCCAGGCAAGAACCAATAACAGCTGCCATATACCAGCTAGGATGGCAACACCTGCAACAGTTACTATGATTCAAGTAATAAGAATAGTGAAAAGGGAAACCCATTTCCTGATCACATCTACCTGGAGGCAATCAGAAAGCATAAAAAATACCAAAACACACACCCATCTAAGTATTAAGGCTACAGATAACTCGTGAATCTGCCCAAGAGACTGAAACAGATGACCATATCAGCACATGTCCAGAAACAAGATAAAGTGACTGAGACAAATGAGCTGCAGGTAGACCTACACTCCATACTAGAAGGAGAGCAGGCTTTGGAAATGCCTGAAAAGTAATTCAGAAAAATGATTATAAAACATATCAAAACACTTTACAATGGAATTGAGAAAAATAAGGAAGAAGTCAGAAAACCACTACAGGAACAATCAAATAAGATAGATACAGCATGGGAAACAATTCAAACCTTACAGAAAGAGGTCAAATTATTAATAATAGAATATCAGAAATGGACAATACACTGAAAAGGCAAAGGAGTATAATTGAATAGATGGATGTCAGAACTAGTTAGCTGGAAGATAAATCTCTAAATACTATTAAGATAGAAGAACAAGCCCCCCAAAAAATGATTTAAAAAATCTGAAAAAGGTCTATGATTCATGTTGGATGACATGAAGAGGAATAATTTAATAATTAAAGGCATTCTGGAATGGGAAGAATCACACAAATCCACAGAGGAGAAAGTTGAAGAACTGCTGGAAGAAAATTTCCCTAACTCCTGGAAAGATAAATATTCAAGAAGCTCATCGAACCCCAGGAAGGGTAAACTCCAAAAGAAAATCACCAAGACATACAATAATCAAGCTCTCCAAAATCAAAGATAAGGAGAGAATCCTGAAAACAACTAGGGAAAAGAAAACTTGCAAAAGAAGGCAAACGAATCAGATTAAGCTCCCATCTCTCAGCAGAAACAATGCAGGCAAAAAGGCAATGGGGAGACATATATAAAACCCTGAATCAAAAAACTGCCAACCAAGAACCCTCTGCCCAGCAAAGCTGTTAATCAAATATGATGATGTAATCAAAACATTCCAGGATAAACAGAATTTAAGGGATTTTGCCAAAGCCAACCCTGTCCTATCCTAAAGGGAGTTCTGTGAACTGAGAACCAACAAGAACAGACAACAACCAGAGATTGACATATGCAGAAGCACCACCTGGAACTCAATTGACAAAGGGAAGAGTCGAGAACGGAACAAAACTGTAAGAACAAATTCAGAGGATCTGGGAGCTTGGCCTATGACCAAAATAATTACAATGTGAAAGAAGGTAAACACATGGGAACAGATATCCAGGTGATGAGTTCAAGTACATTACAAGATAAAATAAACTGTCTTAAATGGAAGGAAAAGTTAATGGAATATAAGGTAACCACAAAGACAGTTAGTACTTAACAACATACCAAGAAAATGAAAATCCAAGAACATTAAAACTATGAGGAAACTTACAAGAAAAAACATGAACTCAGCACAGGAAGACATGCAGAACAAAGAAACCAGCAGCACAACAAAAAGCAAACATATGAGAGCAGTTAATCCACACCTATCGATAAGTACACTGAAATAAACTGATTAAATGCACCAGTTAAGAGATGGAGAGTGGCAGAATGGATAAGAAAACAAGAGTCTTCAATATGCTGTCTGCAAACGACACACTTTACATACAAAAACAAAAACAGACTAAAAGTCAAAGGATGGAAAAAATATATATACCAAAACATGATTACAGAAAACTTTAAGCCTGTCTTTAGCCTATAACTGATTGGAATAACTAAGAGGTTTCTAGAACTTGCCCAGTGAAATAGGCCTCTTGTGGAGACTTTGCAGAGTGTAGATCTTAGGTGGAAAGGACAAGCAAACCAGCCTGGAACAGCTAGAGTGACAGAAGATACATATTCAAAGAAAGATCAACAGGAAAAACCCAAACCAAAAATGTCAGCCTGACTGGATACTACAAGAATAAGCAAGTTGTTCACGGGGAAGCCATCAAGGCAAGCAAGTTCCTTCAGGACATCCCCCCCCCAAGATGGAAACTCAAAGGGCACACATGAGCAGGTATGTAAGCTTGCTGGTGACCACATTGGTCTACTGGTGAGTGGAAGATGGGGAAAGGCAGCAATGAAGAAATGGGCTGAGTTCAATCACATTCCACAGACTCCTGTTGACCTGGAGATGAGAGAGAGAAGAGGAAGGTCTAGTTGGTCCAAAGTGTGGTGAGACCTGGGGACACCTGAGCCCATGGAAAAGGACATAACCACAGTGGGCTGGAGCTGAAAGTGAAGTATCAGCTGATATGAAGTGAGGGGAGATGCACAAGAACA
>NW_006408600.1:3039634-3040147 GCF_000296735.1 Chrysochloris asiatica | reverse complement strand
AGACCTTGTCCAGAGAAACAGTGACACCAGAGATGGAGGCAGAGATGCGGGCATGGAGGGAGGAAGCAGCTGAAGACTATAGATTCATGGGAAAAGAGGGAGTAAGAGATAGCAGTTGGTGGGCTGACTTGCAGAATGTGCCCTTTGGTGGTGTAAATTATTATATATGCCTGAGTGTTAAAAAAAAAAAAAAGAGAGAGAGAGAGAGCTAAAGTGAATAGAGAGAAGCACTGTTAACTGACAGTAAGTGGAGGGGATTATAATCATTGTAATGAAAAAAGGTGTATGATTTGTTGAATGTAAAACTGATGATCTGTCCTGTAAGCTTTTATTCAATCCACAATAAATACCTTTTAAAAAATTGCATGTGGTGTAAGATAGAGTCCTTACTGAATAGTTTTCATCTTGTCTATATGGGTCTGGTAACAAGAGATGGGGATAAGATTCTCATGATTCAATAGAGAACAATTGTTACCATGACTAATTGTGACTGCCACAATTGTAAAGGTAGAA
>NW_006408600.1:3007477-3008458 GCF_000296735.1 Chrysochloris asiatica | reverse complement strand
GGAAAGGCAGAAATGAAGAAATGGGCTGAGTTCAACCATGTTCCATAGACTCCCATTGACCTGGAGATGAGAGAGAGAAGAGGAAGAGCTGGGTGGTCTGAAGTGCGGTAAGATCTGGGGACTCCTGAGCCTGTGGACAAGGAATTAGCCATGGAGGGCTAGAGCTGAAGGTGAAGAATCCAGTGATATGAAGTGAGGGCAGATGCACAAGAATGCCCAGACTTGCAGATAGTACCTATTTGACATAGCCTTGATGGCTTGGTAATCAGAATTTGACAAAAGGAAGACAAAACAAACAATTTTTGATAAAGGAAACAAGTGTAAATTGCTACAATTTGGTGAACTAGACCTAGACTTACGGATGTAGTAACACAAAATATCAACTGAGAGCGAAGGAGTCTCCACATCAAGTATCAATCCTATTGCCTCTGGATACAGTGTAGTTAAGGACAGACAACTTGGACATTGGCTACCAAAAATGAAGGGATGATAAGGCATGAAATGACTGGCTTACAAGTTTTCAAGAGGGAGTTTAGTTTAAGTGTGTGTGTGTGTGAAGGTAAAGTCCCCACTGAATAGTTTTCATCTTGTCTAGATGAGTCTGGTGAAAAGAGATGGGGATAAGATTCTTGTGATTCAAAAGTCAGTAATTGTTATCATGACTAATTGAGACTATCACAACTGTAAATGTAGAAGCTTTATGACAAAAATGAGGGAGTAGCTAATTTTACAATTCAGAAATAGAGGACTCTTGGGCCATCATGGAAGAAAAGCACAAGCAGAATGCAGGACCTTATCCAGAGAAGTAGCAACACCAGAGATGGAGGCAGAGATGAAGATATGGAGAGAGGGAGCAGCTGTGGACTCTGAACTGATGGAAAGATAAGGACTGGGTGCTGGCGACCAGGAGGCAGGCTTGCAGAATGTGCCCTTTGTTTGTTTAAATTATTATATATTCCTGAGTGTTTTTGTGTACATCCC
>NW_006408600.1:3004280-3006072 GCF_000296735.1 Chrysochloris asiatica | reverse complement strand
ATTGCAACAGAAACAAATGAGGTACAAAACAGAAACATTATAGAGTGAATCAACAGGACAAGAAGCTGGTTCTTTGAAAGAATTAAAAAAAAAAAAAATTGGACAAACCATTGGCACCTAACAAAAGAGGGAGAAGACACAAATAACACACATAAGAAACCACATGGGTGATGTCACAACAGAACCAATGGAAATAAAAAGGGTAATAACAGAATATTATGAAGAGTTGTACTCCAACAAATTTAAAACCTTGAGGAGATGGATACATTTTTAGAAAAGCACGACTTACCTAAACTTACACAGAATGGAGCAGAAAACTTGAATAGACCTGTAACAAAGGAAGAAATTGACCAGATCATCAAAGAACTTCCAAGCAAAAATAGTCCAGGTCCAGAGAAGGAATTCAGAAGAATAATATGGAAACAAATTGAAATTCTCTGAAAAGAGGGAGAGGAAAATAAGAAAGATGTCAGGAAAGTGCTACAGGAACAATCAAACAAGATAAATACAGCATTGGAAACAATCCAAAACCTGCAAAAGGAAATCCAGATGATTAATAATAAAATATCAGAAATGGACAATACACTGAAAGGGCAAAGGAGCAGAATGGAAGAGATGGAAGCCAGAACCAATTACCTGGAAGACAAATCTCTTAATACTGAAAAGATAGGTGAGCAAGCAGAAAAAATAATTTAAAAATCTGAAGAGAGTCTAAAATTCATGCTGGATAACATAACATGAAGAGGAATAACTTAAGAATTATTGGCATTCCAGAACAGGAAGAATCACAGAAGTCCACAGAAGAGATAGTTGAAGATCTTCTGGAAATATTCCAGATCTTGAAGGACAAGAAGACAAACATTCAAGAAGCTGAAAGAACCCCAGGAAGGATAGAAAACAAAAGAAAATCACCTAGATATATTATAATCAAGCTCTTTAAAATCAAAGACAAGGAGAGAATCCTAAAAGCAGCCAGGGAAAAAAGAAGTGTCATCTACAAAGGCAAGCAAATAAGATTAAGCTCTGACTTCTCAGAAGAAACCATGGAGACAAGAAGGCAATGGAGAGACATATATAAAACCCTAAAATAAAAACTGCCAAACAAAAATCATCTATCCAGCAAAATAGTCAATCAAATACAATGGTGCAATTAAAACATTGCAAGATAAATAGAAGCTAATAGGTTTATTAAAGCCAATCCAGGATTTCAAAACATCCTAAAGGAAGTACTTTGGAATGAAACCCAGCAAGAACAGAAAACAACCAGAGATTGACAAACGTGGCAAAAACACCTGGAACTCGGTCGATGGATAACAGAGTTCAAAATGGAACAAAATTACAGAAATGAATTCAGAGTACCTGTGAGGCTAACCAAAGATCAACATATTAGCAATATCAAAGATCCAGGTGGCGAGGAGGTCGAGTAGATAACAGGATACAATAGGCTGTCTTAAATGTAGGGAAAGCATAACAGACTACAGGGTAACCCCAAGGAAAATTAGTACTTCACAACTTACCATGAAAATGAGATTCAAGCAGAACAAGGGAATATTAAAACAAAGAAGAAACCGACAAGAAATAGCACAAACAACATGAACGCAAGAGAAGAAGGCAGGCAGAACAAAGGAACAAGCAGCACCACAAAACATTAACATAATGACAGAAGTTAATCCAGTATTTAGTCACTGAAAACCTTATGAATAGCAGAGAAACACTGTCAGATATAGTGCTGCATTATGAGCCCCTCAGGGAAGAAGGCACTCAAAATGTGACTAGGGAAGAGCTGCTTCCT
>NW_006408600.1:3000376-3001650 GCF_000296735.1 Chrysochloris asiatica | reverse complement strand
ATAAAAATCAAGCAGGAGTGGCAATACTAATCTCTGATAAAATAAACTTTAAGACAAAAACCACTATAAGAGTTAAAGAAGGACACTGTCTCATGATTAAAAGGTCATAACCATAATTAACATATACACTCCAAATGAAAGAGCACCAAGATATATAGAGCAAACCCTACTAGAATTGAAGAAAAAATAGATTAATCTACAATTATAGTGGGCGATTTTAATACGCCACTTTCAAAAAGGGATAAAACAACCAGAAAGAAACTTGACAAAGCTACACAGGAACTAAACAGCACAATCAACTAACTTGACCTCATAGATGTGTACAGAGCATTCAACCCACTAACAGCACACTATACATTCTTCCCCAGTACACATGGACTATTCTCAAGAATTGACAATGTGCTAGATCACAAATCAAGCCTCCATAAATTTACAAGCATCAAAATACTACAAACCATCTTTTCAGACCACAATGCCATAAAATTAGAAATCACCAATAAGAAGACAAAGGAAATAAAATTTAACAGATGGAGACTTAATAACACCCTGCTGAAGAACAACTGGATAATAGAAGAAATTAAACATGAATTCAGAAAGTTCCTAGAAACAAATGAGAATAAAAACAACATACCAAACTCTTTGGGACATGGCAAAAGTGGTGCTGAGAGCACATTTTTTGTGTGATAAATATGCACATCCAAAAAGAAAAATAAATCAAAATTAACACATTTACACAACATCTCCAGCAACTAGAAACAGACGAACAGAGGGACCCTACAGTCACCAAGAGAAAAGAAATAATAAAGATCAGAGCAGAATTAAATGAGATAGAAAACAGAAAAACAGAACAAGAAGCTGTTCTTTGAAAGTATTAATAAAATTGACAAACCATTGGCAAACCTAACAAAAGAAGAGGGAGAAGACACAAATAACACACATTACAAACCACATGGGCGCTGTCACAAGGGAACCAAAGGAAATCAAAAGGATAATTCCAGAATACTATGAAGAGTTGTATGTCAACAAATCTGAAAGCTTAGAAGAGATAGACACATTTTTAGAAAAACACAACCTACCTAACGTCACACAGAGTGAAGTAGAAGACTTGAACAGACCGATAACAAAAGAAGAAATTGATCAGGTCATCAAAAAACTCCCAACCAAAAGATGTCTAAGTCCAGATGGCTTCAATGGTGAGTTTTACCAGACATTTAGGAAAGAGTTGTCACCAATTCTACTCAAATTATTCCAGAATATAGAGGAGGATGGAAAAC
>NW_006408600.1:2998472-2999606 GCF_000296735.1 Chrysochloris asiatica | reverse complement strand
CAAACAAAACTACAGAACACTACTACAAGAAACCAAAAGAGACCTACAAAAGTGGAAGACTATACCATGCTCCTGATTAGAATACTTAACATTGTGAAAATGTCAATACTGCCCAAAGCATTTTACACATATAATGCAATCCCAATCCAGATTCCAATGACATTCTTCACAGACATGGAAAAAGCAATTACAAATTTTATATGGAAAGTAAAGAGACCAAAGATAAGCAAAGCACTGATTAAGAAGAAAAACAGTGTGGAAAGCCTCTCACTCCCTGATTTCAAATTTTATTACACGGCTACAGTGGTCAAAACAGCCTGGCACTGTTATAATGAAAGATACATTGATCAGTGGAACAGAATTGAGGATCCAGAAATTAACCCATCCACATACAGCCAAATGATTTTCGACAAAGTACCTAACTATAGTGCATGGGGAGGAAAAGTTCTCCTCAAACAGATGGTGCTGGCAGAATTGGAAAGCGATATGTAAAAGAATGAAACAAGACTTTCACCTCATGCCTGATTCAAAAACCAACTCAGCATGGATTAAAGACCTAAATGTGAATCCCAGAATTAAAAGGTCATCAATGAAAAAACAGGGGAAAATATGAGAGCTCTAATACAGGACATACACAGACTACCAAGCATTTTGAAACTTATACAAACAAAAATATACAAAATAGATCAATGGGACATATTAAAAATTAAAATTTTATGTGCATGAATAGACTTCATCAAAAGAGAAAAAAAGGAGCCCACAGAATGGGAAAAAATCTTTTGCAACAACATGTCAGACAATGGACTAATTTCAAAAATGTTCAGGTCCAAAATCTGAACAGAAAATTTCAAAGATTAGCTCAAGAAGATAAAACCAAATACTATAATAAAATATGCAAAGATTTGGAGTTAGAAAATCAAAAAAAGGAAGAATGCGGTCAGCATTTCTCTAGGGGGAACTGAAGAAAAAATTCAAGCCTCGACTTTTGTTATTGAAAGATTCTCTGGGCAAATTATTGAATGATACAGAATGCATCAAGAAAAGATGGATCAGTCAGGTGGCATCATTGATGGTGTCAAGTGTGGCAGCGGTAGTGAGGTTGGCCCAGGATTGGACATTGTTTTGTTCTGCTGT
>NW_006408600.1:2971634-2973846 GCF_000296735.1 Chrysochloris asiatica | reverse complement strand
ACACTCGCGGAAGCAGCAGTCAAGAGATCAGACGATGTATTGCATTAGGCAAATTTGCTGCACAGGAACTTTTTAAAGTATTGAAGAGCAGAGATGTCAGCTTGAGGACTGAGGTGCGCCTGACCCAGGTCATGGTATTTTCAATAACCTCATATGGATGCGAAAGCTGGACAGTGAATAAGGAAGATGGTAGAAGAATTGCTGCCTTTGAGTTGTGGTATTGGAGGAGAATACTGAAAGTGCCATGGACTGCCAAAAGAACCAATAGATCTGTTTTGGAAGAAATGCAGTCCTTGGAGACCAAGATGGCTAAGCTTCGTGTCTCATACTTTGGAAATATTGTCCGGAGGGAACAGTCGCTGGAGAAGGATGTCATGCTGGGTAAGGTGGAAGGTCAGAGAAAAATGGGAAGACCCCTAATGAGATGGATTGGCCAGGTGGCATAATTGATGGACTCAAGTGTGGCAGCAGTAGTGAGGTTGGCCCAGGATGGGATATTGTTTTGTTCTGCTGTGCATGGGGTCGCTATGAATCACTTCCGACTCGATGGCACCTGACAACAACAGCAACAACCAACTTCTTCAATCTGTAATTGACCAAACATGCAATCAAGATGTATTGATCATTACTGGTGACTGGAATGCAAAGCTTGGTGATAGAAATGATGCTGGAGATTGCATGAGAGAATTCTGCAAAACCAATAGTTTGTTCATTTCAAATACTTTCTTTAGATAACGTAAGAGATGATTATATACTTGAACCTCACCAGATGGAATACACAGAAATAAAATTGACTACATCTGTGGAAACAGAGGGTGGAAAAGCTCCATATAATCAGCCAAAATAAGACCGGGGCAGATTGTGTAACAGACCATCAATTGCTAATATGCAAATTCAGACTGAAACTGAAATAAGATGAAAACAAGTCAATGAGAGCCAAAATATGACCTTGAATATATCCCACCTGAATTTATAGATCATCTGAAGAACAGATTTGTTACATTAAACACTAAAGACTGAAGACCAGAAGAGTTGTGGGATGTCATCAAGAACATCATACATGAAGAAAGCAAAAAGTCATTAAGAAAGACAAGAAAGAAGGAAAAGGTCAAAATGGATGTCAGAAGAGACACTGAAACTTGCTCTCCAGTGTAGAGAAGCTAAAGCAAATGGAATAAATGAGGAGATTCAAGAGTTGAACAGAAAATTTCAAATGTCATCTAGAGAAGTCAAAGTTATATATTACAACAAAATGTGCAAAGATCAGGTATCAGAAAATAAAATAAAATAAAGAACATCTCAGCATTTCTCAAGCTGGGGGATCTGAAGGATAATATCCAATCTTTGACTTTTGTTATTGAAGGATTCTCTGGGCAAATTATTGAATGATGCAGAAAGCATCAAAAGAAGATGGAAGGAATAGACAGAGTCACTGTATCCAAAGGAAATGGTTGCTATTCAATGGTTTCAAGAGGTAGCATATGATCAAGAGCCAATGACACTGAAGGAGGAAGTCCAAGGTACATTGAAGGGATTGGTAAAGAACAAGGCACCAGGAATTGATGGAATAAAAATTGAAATCTTTTAAGAAAGTGAGACAGTGCTGGAGGTACTCACTCATCTCTGCCAAGAAATGTGGAAGACCACTATCTGGCCAACTGATTGGAAGAGATACATATTTGTGCCCATTCCAAAGAGAGGTGATCCAACGGAATGCAGAAATCATCAGACAATATCTTTGATAACCCATGAGAGTAAATTGTTACTAAAGATAACACAGAAATGGCTGCAAGCATGCATTGACAGAGAACTGCCAGATTCAGAAAAGGACATGTAACGAGGGATATCACAGCTGATGTTCGATGGATCTTGGCTGAAAGAAGGGACTACCAGAAAGAGGTGTACCTGTGATTTATTGACTATGCAAAGGTCTTCAATTTTGTGCATCATGACAAGCTATGGACAACATTGTGAAGTATGAGTATGCCAGAACACTTAAATGTACTCATGAGGAATCTGTACTTGGTCCAAGAGGCAGTTGTTTGAACAGAACATGGAACATTGAGTGGTTTAAAATTAAGAAAGGTGTGTGACAGGGTTGTATTCTTTTCCCATACTAATTCAATCTATATGCTGAGCAAATAATCCACGAAGCTGGGTTATATGAAGAAAAATATTGCATCAGGATTGGAGGAAGACTCATTAACAACCT
>NW_006408600.1:2966081-2971390 GCF_000296735.1 Chrysochloris asiatica | reverse complement strand
AACCGTCAACAACACTCAGGAAAGCAGCAGTCAATAAATCAAACGATTTATAGCATTAGACAAATCTGCTGCACAAGACCTTTTTAAAGTGTTGAAGAGCAAAGATATCAACTTGAAGACTAAGGTGTCACTCTGGACCATGCAAGATCCAGCATTCAGGAACAGAGCACTTTGCTCCACCCTCAGAATGAATGGAGACCAGAAATAAGACACTTGTGCCCAAGTAAAACAGGATTTTATCCAGCTCTTCTCCCAGATTCTCAAGGTGCTGACTGAGGATGAGTTGGGCATCCAATGACAGGAAATGCTATTGCCTGGCTCAGGAAGGTCCTAAAGTACACTGTCCTTGGGGGCAAGTTCAACCAAAGTTTGATGCTGCTGGCTGTGTTCCAGGAGTTGGTGTAGCCAAGGAAGCAGGATGCTGACCGTGGGGTGGTGTGTGGAGCTGTTCCAAACTTTTTTCCTGATATTAGATGGCACTATGGATGCACCTTTTACCTGAAGAAGTAGCCCTGCTGGTATCAGAAGCCAGGCATACGTCTGGGTGCCATCAATGACTCCATACTGCTGGAAGCGTGTATCTACTGCCTGCTGAAGCTGTACTGCCGGGAACAGCCCTATTTTCTGAATCTGATCAAGGTCTTCTTGCAAAGTTTCTATCAGACTGAGATTGGACAGACCCTGGACCTCACCTCTGTCCCCCAGGGCAACATGGATCTTGGCAGATTCATTGAAAATAGGTATAAATCTATTGTCAAGTACAAGACAGCTTTCTACTCTTTTTACCCTCTCGTGGCTGCTGTAATGTATATGGCGGGCATTGATGGGGGGAAGGAACATGCCAATGCCAAGAAGATCCTGTTGGAGATGGGCGAGGTCTTTCAGATTCAGGATGATTACTTTGTCCTCTTTGGTGACCCCAGTGTGACAGGGAAGGTTGGCAGTGACATCCAGGACAATAAATGCAGCTGGCTGGTGGCTCAGTGTCTGCAATGGGCCTCTCCAGAACAGCGCCAGATCTTGCAGGAGAACTATGGGCAGAAGGAAATCGAGAAGGTGGGCCAAGTGAAGGCAATGCAGGAGGAGAAGGAGCTGCCTGCTGTGTTCAAGCAGTATGAGGAAGACAGTTTCAGCACCCTTATAAGTCTCATTGAGCAGTATGCTGCACCCCTGCCCCCAGCTATCTACCTGGGGCTAGCACACAAGATCTACAAGCTGAAAAAGTGACCTAGAGACTGAAAGGTACTATGAGGGTTCTTAATAAATTATTATGTAACCTTAAAAAACTTATCAGTGGCTTCAGTTGGCAATAAAATAAGCTTGAGGACTAAGGTGTGCCTGACCCCAGCCATGGTATTTTCAATAACCTCATATACATGCGAAAGCTAGATAGTGAATAAGGAAGACCATAGAAGAATTGATGCATTTGCGTTATGGTGTTGGAGGAGAATATTGAGTGTGCCATGGGTTGGCAAAAGAACAAACAGATCTGTGTTAGAAGAAGTGCAGCCAGAGTTCTTCTTTGAGGCCAAGATGGCCAAACTTCGTCTCTCATACTTCGGACATATTGTCAGGAGGTACCAGTCTCTGGAGAAGGCTATAATGTTGGTAGGGTGGAAGGTCACAGAAAAAGAGGAAGATCACCAGCTAGATGGATTGGCAAAGTGGCAGCATCAATGGGCTTAAGTGTGGCAACAATTGTGAAGTTTGCCCAGGAAAGGGCAGTGTTTTGTTCTGTTGTGCATAGAGTCGCTATGAGTTGGTACCGAATCAATGACACCTAGCAACAATAAGAAGAGTAAATGTAGAGTTTGGGGGGTTGCAAAACAGTTAAACTTCTAAGCTACTAACTAAAAAATTGGTAGGTTTGAGTCTAACCAGAGCACCTTAGAAAAAAAAATTTGATGATGTACTTCCAAAAAATCAGCCATTGAAAATATCTTGGAGCATAGTCCACAGTTTTATGCTTACACACATGGAATTGCAATGAGTCGGGATAGACTTGACAGCAACTGGTTTCCTTTCTTTGTTTGTTTTTGTTATGAGCAAATGTTCAAGCATCGTGCTCTTTCCCTTTTCCTTTCTATGAAGCCTCCATATCAAACCCTTCTTTGGCATTCTTTTCTCCTAACTCTAAGTAACTTGATGGATAAATTCTCCCAAGGCATTTAAAGCATCCCTGCCTTCATAGAAAAAGACCTAGCAACTTTTAGTTTTTATTAGATAAAATCAATTGTCTAAGCTTTCTTTTGGCATTCTTGGCATGGAAGAGATTGTTGACAAGGCCAACTGCAAGATTAAATAATTAATGGAGTTAAAAGTATGAAAATGTTGGGTTAGATTCAGTTTGACATTCATCAAATATTTCAATAACCACACATGTGGCTTCAGTAAAACTTCTAGCATGCTAACAAAATGGTTTTTGGGTTTGGGGCTGTCTTTGGATTCAGATCTATTGTGTTTATTCCCGTAGAGATGTTGCTTTTTGCAAGTCATTGAGTATTTTCTCTCATAATCATGACTTAAGAAGTATCTATGCATCTCTGTCTACAGGGCATATGATTTTATCTCTCCTTTGCATTGAAGCTATTTAATGCAAAGGAGAGATAAATGTAAATATATGATATCAATTTAATAACTTTGATTTTTAAAGTCTATTATATCCAGGTCTAGGCCTATTTTGAAGGTCTTGTTTATTTCCTCATTGAAGCACAGTAGTTCTATAGTATAAGGGTCAAACCACAAGACCAGTGGTTCAAGTCAAGCAGCAGATCCATGGGAGAAAGCTGAGGCTTTCTGCTCCAACAAAGATTTACAGACTTTGAAATATCAGGGTCACTATGAGTTGGAGCCAATTTGATGGCACTTATCAACAATAGCAACAGCTTATTGCTTGATACAAAATCATCCCAAAGTGCATTTGTAAATCAAAGCTACCTGCACTCTTTGTACCCACTGATTCTCATCTAAGACGTGTGATTGAGTCATGTATTCACACCAGACACTCCCATGTAGGCATGCAGTCTAAATTCCTTCACAAGGAAAAGATCATGTGCCCACAAGTCACTAAAACAGGCATGCCGCCACTCAGGATTTGAACCTTAGTTTTTCCTGGTTTCTAAAACGTAAAATTTCCCATTTGGCACAGACTGGGGCACTTTGAGGAACAGAAGTTGGTTTATTCACTCATTGAAGCATGTATGTGTGTATCTATTCATATTATTGGGAGACCTCTAATCATTTGGATTAAACTTTCTCTTACTTAGAAATCCTTTGGTTGTGTTTAGTAACCATCAAGGATTAGTAACCATCAAGAGTCTTGGAAATTTTCTTTACAACATTTATCTTGAGTTCTCTAGAAACAAAGTCTGTGATGAGGATTCTTGTGTCATGATTTATTAAGAAAATGATCCCAGGGAAAGGGAAATAAATAGGGCTGTAGGGGGGAAAGAAATAAATAAAAATGTAGTTTCAACTAGTAACTAGCTTCAGCTTGATCCCACAGGGAGCTCAAAAGCAAAAATTGAAAAAAATTCTTGGATCATTACATGTGGTCCCTGTCAGACAGTAATTGGCTATGGACTTTTCTTTACTCTACAGAGGAGTATTTCTTCACAAGAAAAAGGGATCGCATTAAACAAAGGGAATGTCACCACTTAGAGTTAAGTACACTTTCCTTTAAAGTGGATATGAACAAGACACCAACAACTTCTACTACTTGTCACACTGTTCAGACACACTTGCTTGTCATGTTAAGTTCACTTCTTCCACATGTAGCTTCTCCAAGATTTAGATCAATTACAGATTCTAGGAGAACCTCAAAAAGACATTAAGATCTCTTAAGATCCAACTGCAGTCCTTACTGCTGCAGTTGATCCCAAGGTTGTAACTGATACTCATTATCTCCCTCTTACATTTCAGATTACTTTCATCTCAGGCAACATTTCTGGTAAGGTAGGCAACTGTTTTGGTGGGTCCACATCCCCAAGGGTCTGACTACCTTATCAGAATTTAGTTGCTGAACTTACCAATTTATATTTAAAGCTGGGCATGTTGTTGTTATTATTGTTGTTGTTAAGTGCCATGGAGTTGGTTTTTACTCACAGCAACCCTGTATGGGGTTTCCAAGGAGCGGATACTGTGTTTGAACTGCTGACCTTGTGGTTCAACCCAACCTTGCGGTCCAGTACTTTATCCCATGTTGGTGGTGGTGATGGTTACGTGCCGTGGAGTTGGTTCTGACTCATAGCGGCCTTGTACAGGGTTTCCGAGGCTGTAAATCTTTATGGGAGCAGAAAGCCTCATCTTTCTCTCACATTAAATCAGTTCAGACTTCAAGTGACTCTGTGTACAACAGAACAAAATAGTGGTTCTGTGTGATCCTCACAGTTGCTATATTTTGAGCCCATTGTTGCAATCTCTGTGTCAATCCGTCTCACTGCTGCTTCTATTTGTGTTGATAGTAGATCCAAGCAAAATGAAGTCTTAGACAACTTCAATCGTTTCTCTATGTATCATGTTATTTGTTGGTCCAGTGGTGAGGATTATTGTTTTCTTTGAACTGAGGTGCAAATCACACTGAAGGCTGTAGTCTTTGATATCCAGTAAATCTTGTAAATGCTCTTCATTTTCAGCAAGCAAGTTTGTATCATCTACATTTCGCAGGTTGTTAATGAGTCTTCCTCCATTCCTGATGTCAAGTCCTTTTTCCATATAACACACTTTCTCAGATTTTTTGTTTACTTTGCAGATTAAATAAGTATGGTGAAAGATTATAACACTGGCACACACCATTCCTGATTTTAAGCCATGCAATGCCCCCTTCTTCTGTTTAAATGAATGCCTATTAGTCTATGTCCAGGTTCCTCATGAGCACAATTAAGTGTTATAGAATAGTCTACCACACAGTCGATTTCTGGTATCTAGTCCTGGAGTGGCACTATGAGTTAATTCGCTGGACTGCAAAGTCAACTTGAACTGCAAGGTCTGCAGTTCAAGCTCACCAGCCACTCTGAGGAAATCCTATACAAGGTCGCTACTGGTCGGAACCAACTCAACGTCACTTAACAACAACAACTGCTTCATTTAATGTAGTTACAAACTACTGGGTTTGCACACTAAGACCCTCAAACCAAATTTTACTGGAATATCCAGTTCATTGGCCATGCCCATTTAATTGCATATTGTATATAACTGCTTTTGAGTTACAACATAGAGTTGAATCATCCAAGAAACCCCAAAGGACTCTCAAGGCCTAAACATTTACTACATAAAATATTTACCACAAATGTTTCCTGTCTTCTGATGTA
>NW_006408600.1:2963049-2964549 GCF_000296735.1 Chrysochloris asiatica | reverse complement strand
ATAGCGACCCCGTACAGGGTTTCCGAGGGTGTAAATCCTTACGGGAGTAGAAAGCCTCATCTTTCTCCCGCGGAGCGGCTGGTAGTTTCGAACCGCTGTCCTTAAGGTTCGCAGCCCGATTCGTAACCACTACGCTACCAGAGCCCCCTATTCACAATGGTAGGCAAGGGAAACCAAGATTCAAAAGACAGCCAAGCATGTTAACATTATTCCCCTCTGTTACACTTTCAAACCATGCCTCAATCCCTATATCCTGAAGCCCTGTTATTCCAAGGTTGTGCATACATCATCATTTACCTCTGTCCCACTAACCCATGTTAACCTGTCTAACTGTTCTCCCATCAACCTTGTTCTTCTATTCCCCAACCCCTTCTTGTGTATTGCCCGCACCCCCCAGCACCCAAGCTATCCTGTTAGACATTACTTTTTTCAAGTTTCCAAGAGATATCCCAGCAGCACATTAAAACTGTCTCCTAGAGCCCTTGCTAGAATTTTCAACCCTTTGGCACAGGAAGATGTCGCCATATCAACACACTATTCATTATTCAACTTTCAATCACTTTATCTTTGATCCAGCACCCTAAGAATCCACTCCCAAGGAAATTTTCTAAGTTACTGCCAGTGTATATTAACCAGGTCCAGCAACTCTTTGGATATATACACTCTGTCTTCCTTAGCAGGCTAGCTGTTATTATAATGTGCTATCGAGTCAGTTCTAACTCACACAGTACCACATCATGACTCCTGCAGACTAGTACTGCCCTATTAAAATTTTGCTGAAATTTGACCCAAATGATGGATCTGGTGAGCAGAATAAAAAATGAAAACAGTTGCTATAGAAGTCATTCATTGTCTTAATGACACTTGTTTTCTTAGAGTCCTCAGAATGGTCTTCAAGTAGGCAAAGGGGACTTTATTGTCTAATAAAAGTTAGTGGTCAATTCTTCAGTCCCAGAAATTTGGGGCAATCTGGAAGGTTTAAGCTACTCAAGTGCATAGATATCTATATTACAGGCTTCCGCTTTTTCCTATCAGGGCATTGAATATAGTTTAGAAGATTTTCTTAGGTTTACAATTCATCTGTCTCTAAAATTTTCTGCATTGTACTATTAAGTTCTGTCCCTGACCAGCTTTGTCTGCTTTCCAACTACAGAGATAAGCTGTCAAGGAGGACTTATGACTCATTCTGCTTTAAATTGCTAATGAATAGATCTGAGCCTATCACATTCTCTCTTCAACATATGTTGCTGTTTTTGTTAGGTGCCATAGAGTCAGTACCAACTCATAGCAATCCTATACACACACAAAAAAAAAGAAACACTGCCCAGTCCTGGGCCAACCTCACAATTGTTGCCATGATTGAGCCCATTGATGCTGCCACTTTGCCAATCCATCTCACTGTGGGTCTTCCTCTTTTTCTCTGACTCTTCGCCTTAACAAAAATGATATCCTTCTCCAGCAACTGGTCCCTCCTGACAATATGTCCAAAGTATGAGAGAC
>NW_006408600.1:2954059-2960836 GCF_000296735.1 Chrysochloris asiatica | reverse complement strand
CATAAATTTGAATAATAGTGGTATTAACTGGGCTTCCCTGTAGGCGCATGGATATTATCCTATCACTTATAGCATTGTACCTCATGACTGATCTGGATATATTCTTTTGACAATTAATGCAACACCATTCCTCTTCAATGTGTCATCCCCGTCATAGTAAACCATGTGGTTGTCAGATTCAAAATGGCCAATACCAGTCCATTTCAGCTCACTAATATCTAAGATATCGCTGTTTATGTGTTTCATTTCATTTTTGACAAGTTCCATTTTTCCCAGATTCATACTTCGTACATTCCATGTTCCGATTTTCAATAGATGTTTACAACTCTTTATCTTCATTTTGACTTGTGCCCCATCATCAACAGAAGGTTGTGTGGGCTTTGGTCCCACAAGCTTAACTCCATTCGAGTCAACTCTACTTTGAGGAGGCAGCTCTTCCCTAGTCGCATTTTGAGTGCCTTCCAACCTGAGGGGCTCATTTTCCAGCACTGTATCTAACAGTGTTTCTCTGCAATTCATAAGGTTTTCAGTGACTAAAGATTCAGAAGTAGTTTGTCACTCTGTCTTCCTAGTCTGTCCTTTTCTAGAAACTCATCTGAAACCTATTCACCATGGGTGACTCTGTTGGTTATTTAAAATACCAGTGGCATAGCCCTCAGAATCACAGCAACTCACAAGCCACCACCGTACGACAGACAAGTAGGACAGACGAGTAGTGGCCGTTTGGTTGTATGTTGAAACTATCACTTTAAATTTTGAGGAGATTTGTGTGTATGCATAGTAGAACCCTCCAGGGATGGGGGTGGGATATCCATTCACTCAGGTATCTCCTCTAGTTACCAGAATGGAGGTGCCAAGTCAGCGAGACACCAGTGAACAATGGATATCTGACAGTGGTTCTCTGCTATTCATAAGGTTTTCAGTGACTAAACATTCAGAAGTAGTTTGTCTCTCCTTCTTCTTAGTCTGTCTTCATCTGGAAGCTCATTTGAAACCTGTCCATCTTGGGTAAACTTGATGGTTTTTAAAATACCCGTGGTAAAGCTTGCAGAATCGCAGCAACTCACAAGCTACCATTGTACAACAAATTGACTGATGAGTGGTGGCTTCAACATATAGATACCACTAAATAAAATAGTCAACCAATTCCACAAATCAGACAGTTAACTTTTTCATTGTAGCATTGAAGCACTTATTACACTTCCTTCCATCTGTTTCCTAATCCAGTTCACCACAGGTACATGTCTCTGCAATTGGTGTTCTACAACATTCCAGGAACTATCTGTGCTTCACCTATCCAGGAAAGAGTATTCACTGTCATCCAGACAGTGAATAATCCAACTCCAGGATCCCATCCTTAGAGCTTAGTTCTTAGACCACTTCTGTTACCAAATGTCTTGGAACCAGAGCCTTATATGAAAATTCTTATATGAAGTATTTATTTCAGTATTACTATCCGGACAGGAGTCCTGGTGTGGCAGTGTGGGCTAATGTGTCAGAATGCAAAGTCATTTGAACTGCAAGATCAGTGGTTCAAGCTCACCAGTTGCTCCTTGGAAACCCTATACAGAGTCACTATGCATCAGAATTGACTCAACGGCACTTAACAACAACAACAATCAGGATAAGGAGTTCTGGTGTGGCACTATGGAATAAAGCACTGGATCACAAGGTCAGCTTGAACCACAAGGTCAATAGTTTAAAATCACCAGCCGCTCTTTGGAAACTCTATACAGGATCACTATGAGTTGAAACCAACTTGATGACACTTAACAATAACTACATCAGGAGAATGAGAGTAAAAGAAGCAAGATATAGCATACTCAAAACTCAAAGAGGGTGTGTACAATGGAGCAGGTGAACATCAGTCACCCTGAACCTGAGACCAGAAGACCTGCATGGTTCCTGCTATCACTGCCAATTGCTTTGAGAGGGATCACATTAGAAGGTCTGAGATAGAGTGGAATAAAGTGTGAAACAAAACTCACAATTATTTTAAAGAGAAAAACAGACCAGATTTACTGGTCAGAAAGAGACTGGAGGAACCCAAGACTAAGACAGCCAACCACCCTTCAAGTTTAGACTGGAACTCTCGTGGCCCAATTTTCAGACAAGCAGTAGATATGTATACAAGGGGACATCAACACAAGTAAGATATGCTCACCATGGAATGGTCAATCATTCAAGATTAAAAGGGGAACATTTATCTAAGGACAAAGTTGAGAAAGGATAGGAAGGAGAGTGGGATGGAATAGAAACCCAAAAAGGAAGTGAGGAAACTGTTGCTACCTGGAAGGATTGCAATCATTGAGATGAAAAAAAAAAAAAAAAAAGTTTGATTTGTTGAATGTAGATTTGATGATCTTGAGTATGAACCTTTATTCAATTCACAATAAAATGTTTTGTTTTGTTTTTCCTTTAAAAATGGGGAGAGGGGTATAGTCTCCACTGGAAACCTGTTTCAGCTTCCTTTCTACAGAATTTTGGAGTGTGAATTTGACATGGACTTGCTCCTACTTTCAAGTAAGGTGTCTGTGAGCTGCTCACACCAATCCTCCTCCTACCTCTAGCATCATAACAAAGGCAAACAGCTCTGATTAGACTGAGAGCATGCTATATAGAGAATGGCTGTTGTCAATCATTAGGGATTCACACTCAGTGATTTGTACATAGACACAGGAAAGGGGACCTGTGTGAGTCACATACCCATTCTACTGCATATGTGATGTAATAAAGAAACAATGCTAGTGAAACTGGTGAGCAGTCTTCTTGGGACTCTGATACCATTCCTTTCAGATGTTGTATGCTATTGAGTATTGGCTGTCCTGACATCATTTGGGACAAAGGTCACCCTTATGTATACGGAAAATAGAGTTTGGCTTTGGAGTTTAGCATTGCTAACCAAACTTTAGAGTCCTACTATGGTGCTGTAGAATAAGCACTGAACTGATAGCTGCAAGTTCAGCAGTTCAAACCCACCAGTTTCTCCTAAGAAACTCTATACAGAGTCTCTCCCAGTTAGAACCGACTTGACAGTAGTTAGCAACAACAACCTGACTTCTGATGATTCTAGTACAAGCATTTGTTTTGACTAAACCAAGCCTTGAAAGTAAAAACTTATTTGCCAAGCTGAAAATCATCAACACTTTCTCTTATGAATTCTGATATCAGATCTAACTGCACTAATGTGTTCAGGAGTAAACAGGAAGGGAGAAGGGAGGTTTGGGACAGAGGCAATATCTCAGGGATGTCAGGCCATAAGGAAGACACAAAACAGAAAGGGTTAACATGAGGAAATCATATCTTAGATAAAGGCCTATGTGTCTCCGAGAAAAGTGGAAGGGAGGCAAAACCAAACCTCGCCTGATTTCCACCTCGAACTTAATAAACTGAAGGAAATTAAAACAAGTACATGAGAGTGAAAAATAAGACCTTGAATATATTCCACAAAAGCTTAGTGACCACTGCAAGAACAGATTTGGTGAACTGGACACTAATGACTGAAGACCAGATAAGTTTTAGGATGACAATAAGAACATCATGCATGAAGAAAGCAAAAGGTCATTAAAAAGAAAGAGAACACCAAAGTAATGTCAGAAGAGATTCTTAAACTTTCTAAAATGTAGAGAATTTAGAGCAATGGGTAGAAATGATGAGATGAGGTGAAAGAACTTAAAAGAAAATTTCAAACAGCAGCTTAAGAAGACAATATAAATAAAGTATTAGAGTGCAATGTGCAAAGACCTGGAGTTACAAATTCAACAAGGAAGAACATTCTTGGTATTTCTCAAACTAAAAGAATGAAAGGAAAAATTCATGCCTCTAGTTACAATATTTGGGAGTCCTGATGTGGTGCTGTGGGTTAATGTATTGTACTGTAAGTTTGGTTTGAACCGCAAGGTCGGTGGTTCAAGCTCACCAACTGCTCCTCAGAAACCCTATACAGAGTCACTATGAGTCAGAAACATCTCGATGGCGCTTAACAACAACAACAACAGTTACAATATTTAAGGATTCTAAGGATAAAATGGACTCCTGATGTGGCACCATAGGATCTTCACTGGCCTGTGAATCACAAGGTTGGCAGTTCAAACCCACCAGCTGCTCCTTGGGTCAATGAGTTGTAATCAACTCAGCAGCACTTAACAACAACAAAAATGGACAAAGTATTGCATGATGGAGGGAACATCAAAAGAGGCTGGAAGGAATATTATACCAAAAAGAACTGGTCAACTTTCAACCATTTTAAGAGATAACATGTAATCAAGAACTCATGATAGATATTGAAGAAAGACAGTCCAAGGCACTGAATGCACTGGCAAAAGTCAGGGATCCAGTGGATTATCAACAGAAATATTTCAACAAATTGATAGAGCAATGGAAGTACTCACTAATCTATGCCAAGAAATTTGGAAGAGAACTGCATACCCAACTCACTAGAAAAGATCCATATTTGTGCACTTCAAAAGAAAGATAAAGCAATGGGATGTAGAAATTATCAGACAATATAAATACTATCACATACAAATAAAATTTTAATGAAGATCATGAAAAACTGGTTTCAGTACATCAATTGGGTACTGCCAGAAATTCAAGCAGAATTCAGGAGAGGATGTGGAATAAGAACTATTATGGCTGAAGAAAATGGATCTTAGTTGAAAGCAAAGAATATCAGAAAGATGTTTACCTGTGTTTTATTAAATAATCAAAGACATTTGATTCTGTGGATCATAACAAACTATGGATACCATAACAAAAATTTGGGGATTCCAGAGCATTTAAATGTGCTCTTATGGAATCTGTATATAGACTAAGAGGTGTCATTAGAACAGAACAAGGGGATACTGCATGGTTTTAAATCAGGAAACCTGTGCATCGGGATTGTATCTTTTCACTCTACTATCCCATCTATATGCTAAGCAAATAATCTGAGATGATGGACTATAAGAAAAGGAACATAGCATCAGGATTGGAGGAGGGCTCGTTAATAACCTGTAATATGCAGACAACACAACCTTGCTTGCTGAAAGAAAAGAGTTCTTTGAAACACTGATGAAGATAAAAGACTATGCAACCTTCAGTCTGCATGACATCTCATCTTAAAGAAAACAAAAATCCTCACAATTGGACCAATGAACAACAATATGATAAATATGATAAAATGGATAAAAGCTGGAAGTTGTCAAGGATTATATTTTACTTAGATCCACAATCAACACCCATGGAAGCAACAGTGAAGAAATCAAACAATGTATTACGTTAGATAAATCTGCTGCAAAAAGACCTCTTTAAGGTTGTTACTTTGAAAACTAAGATGTGCTTGAGCCAAGCCATTATATTTTCAATTGCCTCATATGTCCAGCTTAATAAGGAAGGACAGAGAAAGATTGATGCACTTGAATTTCGGTATTGGCGAATAATATTGAATATATCATGGAGTGCCAGAAAAATAAACAAATCTCTCTTGGAAGAAGTATAATGAGCATGCTTCTTACAAATGAGGATGGAAGATTTCATCTCATATACTTTGGTTATATTATCATGAGGGACCAATCCCTGGCAAAAGACATCATGTTTAGTAAAGAGTCAGTACAAAAATGAAGACTCTCAATGGGATGGATTGGACACAGTGGCTGCAACAATAGACTCAAGTATTGTAATGATTGTGAAGATGGTAGCAGTGTTTCATTCTGTTGTACATAGGATCACTATTAGTCAGAACTAACTCAATGGTACCAAACAACTAACAATAGTTTATCAGAAGAGAATTTTAGAAAGGAGATACAACTCAGATGCAAAGAAGTGAAGCCTCCCAAAAATCTCAGTGTTGGAATCCATACTAGATTCTGAGATTTCTGACTGTGTGGGCAACATTCCTGCTCATACTCCTTCATCTTTTCCATGTGTCCAGCCATATGACTGTCTTCTATATACAAAAAGAGTCTATATGGAACCTATTCTCTGTTTTAAGAATACAAACAAACTCAAGATCATTCATCCAAATGTTTTCCTTAGCTACTTAGCATGGAACCTATGAATTATTTACTAAAATAATTTCAGAAAGAGGGATTTAAGGAAGGTTGTCTTTCTGCATAATGACGTTTTTAAAACTTTTATTGTGAATTGAAGCCTGTGGGAGTAAAGGGCACAGGACCTTCATTTGCTCATGGGGCACAATTCAAAATGAATAGAAACAGCTGAAAACATCCATTAATAATCAGAACATGGAAAATACGAATTATGAATCTAGGAAAATTGAAAATTGTCAAAAATGAAATGGAATGCATAAACATCTGTATCTTAGGCATTAGTGAGCTGAAATGGACTGGTATTGGTCATTTTGAATCTGACAAGCACATGATTTACTATGCCAGGAATGACAAATTGAATAGGAATGATGTTGCATTCATTGTCAAAAAGGACATATCCATATAAGTCACGAGGTACAACACTGTCTGTGATAGGATAATACCCATGCGCCTACAAGGAAGACCAGTTAATACCACTTTTGTTCAAATTTATACAACAACCGTTAATCCAGTGAGGGTGAAATAGAAGAATTCTACCAACTTCTTCAATCTGAAATTGATCAAACATGCAATCAAGATGTATTGATCATTACTGGTGATTGGGATGCCAAGGTTGGAAACAAAGAAGGACCAGTAGTTGGAAAATATGGCCTTGGTGATAGAAATGATGCTGGAGATCACATGACAGAATTCTGCAAAACCAACAATTTGTTCATTTCAAACCTTCTTTAGATAGCATAAGAGATGA
>NW_006408600.1:2930493-2952088 GCF_000296735.1 Chrysochloris asiatica | reverse complement strand
AAAGCTGGACAGTAATAAGGAAGAATGAGTTATGGTGTTGGAAGAGAATATTGAAAGTGCTATGGGCTGCCAAAAGAACAAACAGATCTGTTTTGGAAGAAGTGCAGCCACTCTGCTCTTTGGAGGCCAGGATGGCCAAACTTCATCTCATACTTTGGACATATTGTCAGGAGGAACCAGTTGTTGGAGAAGGATATCGTGTGTGTTAAGGAGGAGGGTCAGAGAAAAAGAGGATGAACCCCAGCGAGATGGATTGGCACAGTGTCAGCATCAATGATCTCAAACGTGGCAAACACTGGACTGGGCAGTGTTTCATTCTGTTGTGCATAGGTCGCTATGAGTCGGTACTAACTCTATGGCACCTAACACCAACAACAACAATTGTGAATCAACTTAAGATTTACAGAGTAGATCATCAGTTTTAAACAAATCACACATTTTGTTTTATCTCAATGATTGTAATCTCCTCCATGTAACAACATTTATCCCACTGTGGTTCCTAGTTCCCTTTTTCCCAAACTATGAATAAGATTGTGAAGAACTGGTATTCCAGAGCATTTAATTGTGCTGGTGAGGAAACTGTACACAGACCAGAAAGCAGTCATTAGAAAAGAAAAAAGGGGATTCTGATTGGGTTAAAATCAGGAAAGATGTGCACCAAGATTTTATCCTTTCACTATATTTATCCAATCTGTATGTTGAGATAATAATCTGAGAAATTGGATTATATAAAGAATGTATCGTAAGGACTGGAGGAAGCATCATTAATAATCTGTGATGTTCAGATGATACAACATTGCTTACTGAAAGCAGAGGTCTTGAAATATTTACTGATGAAAATCAAAGACTACAGCCTTCAGTATGGATTGCACCTCAGTGTTTAGGAAAAACAACAACAACAACAACAATCCTTACAATGGGATCAGTATAAAACAGAATGTTAAATGGAGGTAAGATGGAGGTTATCAAAGACTTCAATTTGTTTGGATCTACAATCAATGTTCATGGAAACAGCTGTCAAGAAATCAAATTACACATTGCATTAAGTCAATCTGCTGTGAAAACTTCTTTAAAGTGTTAAAGAGTATAGATGTCAGTTTGAGAACTAGGTGAGCTTTAACCAAGCCGGGGTGTTTTCAACCTCATATGCATGTGAAAACAAGACAAGGAATAAGGAAGACCATGGCAGGATCTATGCAATTGAACTATGGTATTGGTGAAGAGTATTGGAAGTACCATGGACTGCCAGAAAAACAAACACATCTATCTGTCTTGAAAGAAGTGCAGCCAGAATGTTCCTCAGATGTCAGGATGGTGAGACTTCAGCTCTCATACTTTGGACATCATGAGGAATGAGAGCCTGGAGAAGGATATCTTGCTTGGAAAAATGGAGGGTCAGTGATAAAGAGGAAGACCAGCAGCAAGATAGATTTTCACAGTGGTAGCAACGGTCTCATATGTAACAATTGTGAGGATGGCACAGGACTGGGCAGTGTTTCCTTCTGTTGTTTATAGGATCTCTATGATTCAGATACAGGTTCAGATGCAACCTGTATGCTGAGCAAATAATACGAGAAGCTGGGTTCTACGAAGAAAAACATGGCATCAGGATTGGAGGAAGACTCATTAACAACCTGCGATATGCAGATGATACAACCTTGATCGCTGAAAGTGAAGAGGACTTGAAACATTTACTTATGAAGATCAAAGAGCACAGTCTTCTATATGGATTGCATCTCAATGTCAAGAAAACAAAAATCCTCACCACTGGACCAATAAACAGCATTCTTATCAATGGAGAAAAGATTGAAGTTGTCAAGGACTTCATTCTTCTTGGATCAACTATCAACACTCGTGGAAGCAGCAGTCAAGAGGTCAGACGACGCATTGCACTGGGCAAATCTGCTGCACAGGAACTTTTTAAAGTGTTGAAGAGTAGAGATGTCAGCTTGAGGACTAAGGTGCGCCTGACCCAGGCCATTGTGTTTTCAATAGCCTCATATGGATGCGAAAGCTGGACAGTGAATAAGGAAGATTGTAGAAGAATTGATGCCTTTGAGTTGTGGTGTTGGAGGAGAATACTGAGAGTGCCATGGACTGCCAAAAGAACCAATAGATCTGTTTTGGAAGAAGTGCAGCAATCTCCAACAATCGTTGGAGAAGGATGTCATACTGGGTAAGGTGGAGGGTCAGAGAAAAAGAGGAAGACCCCTAATGAGATGGATTGGCCAGGTGGCAACATTGATGGACTCAAGTGTGGCAGCGGTGGTGAGGTTGGCCCAGGATCAGACATTGTTTTGTTCTGCTGTGCATGGGGTCGCTATGAGTCGGTTCTGACTCGATGGCACCTGACAACAACTGACAACATGATTCAGTAGTGATTCAATGACACCTAACAATATCAAATATTTTCTCACCATCTATTTTATTTTTTATAACATATCATATTATGCTTCTGTTTCTCCTTAATCTAGGAGTGTCCTGGAAAATTTAAGTCTTATGTTTCTAATTTTTTTTTTTTTTATTAGCTCTGACCCTATCATAAGGCCAAAGTTACTTATACAATGTAATTCCTCTGATCCTTAGAGCCACCCCTTTAACAAAATCTACCTAGCACAAAAGGAAGTGATAGTTTTAAATGTGGTATTTTGTTTTTTTCCTTCTTTCGCTATACCTATAAAATACATACAATCAGTTATACACCTATAAAATACATACAATCAGTTATACACCTATAAAATACATACAATCAGTTATACTGTAGCTAACATTAAAATTTCACATTTATAATAGCTACATTTCAACAAAAGTCTGTTATATCATAGTTATTGGCATTTAGGAGCTCTGGTAGCATAGTGGTTACGAGTCTGGCTGCTAACCTCAAGGTCAGCAGTTTGAAACTACTAGCAATTCCATGGGAGAAAGATAAGACTTTCTGCTACCATAAAGATTTGCAGCCTCGGGAACCCTATACAGGGTCACTATGAGTCAGAACCGACTCCACTGCACATAACCACCATCCGCCACCATGTAAGCACTGGCCTTAACTCTGGACTTTTATGATACAAAATTCATTCAACCAACTTTCTACATGTGAAATAAAAAAATAATAATTCTGGATTTTGTGAAAGGCAAAATACTCCTCATTTAGCAGTGTGTTTAACAAGTGGCTCTCTGGGAGAAAATATATACGTGTTATGTTGGAATTTCAGTAGTTTATCAGTGACATGAATGATTTCTTTTCTGATTGAGATAATATTTGCAAGTATGGGAAGAATATTTTCTAACTTATTTCTAACTACTCACAGACATGACACACTTTTGGATGTATTCTCAGATATTAATATTTTCTTGATCCCTTTCTAAAGTCTACCCTGTAAAAAACCAGTTGCCATTGGATGTGTGTATTAAAAGAGAACTGTGGTCCATAGGGTTTTCGGGTTTTTAGAAGTAGATTGCCAGACCTTTCTATTGAGGTGTTTCTGGGCATACTCAAACCTATAAATTTTGGGTTAGAATTGTTGCTATTTTTAAGTGTCACTGAGTCAGTTCTGACTTATAGAAACCTTATATATGGTTTTTGAGGAGCAGTTGGTGGGTTTGAACCATTGACCCTGAGACAGGCAGTCCAGTGCTTATTCTACAGTGCCACACCAGGACTCCTTGGTTAGCATTAGAACCTGTTAACTATTTGTATCACCCATAGACTCTTTCTTAAATCTAGACAATTGAAAAATAATAAATTAAGCCCTAGTTTGTAATGCTTACTGGTTTCTAGGGTTCTCCACCATGGCCAATTTAAAGCTATGAATATGACAACACTGATCATGGGACTAGGAAGAACTGCACAGTAGCCCAATACTACATAACAGATCCATCTTACAGATATAATAAATGTAAATAACCTTAAACACATAGATAGTAAAATGCAATGGTAAAGTGCAAAAAACAGTAAAATGTAGTTGTTGTTAAGTGTGGTCAAGGAGATTCCAACCCATCGCTACCCTGTATAGGGTTTCCAAGGAGCAGCTTGTGAGCTTGAACCACCCATGTTGCAGTTCAAACGACTTTACAGTCTGATGCAGTAGCCCACAGCACCAAGCTAGGAGTTGATAGTAAAATAGTATAAGCAGGAATCCATGAGTATATTTTACCTTTGTTTTTAATAAACTTTAATTGTAAAGCATTGTTATTGTTAGTTGCTATCAAGTTGATTCTGATGCTTAGTGATTCAATGTGTACAGAGCGAGACTGAGCCATAGATTCTCAAAGCTCTTTCAGAAGCAGATTTCCAAGTCTGTCTTCTGAGGCATCTTGAGTGGGTCAACTTTTTGTTTTATGGTCAAGTAGTTAACGAATTGTAATTTTATATAATTTAATTTTTAATAATGACTCTGTTTAACACTAGCTTTCAAAATAACTGGAATTGCAACAACTGTCTCTTTTGAGACAATACAAGGCAGGTCCAACACCTCACTGCTTCAGTGTTTAATAAATTCAGCAATTATGTTTCCAATGATTTAGCTAATTAGCTTTTCCTAATGTCTGAATGCCCTCATTCGACTTTAAAAATGTGAAATCATCTCTTCCATTTCCATGTTTCCATATTAAATAAATTGTCAGTGAATTCTGTAGTCACTGTAAATCTACTGAAGGTAATGAAGTGAATAAGAACTGAGCTCCAAGGACAATTTGAAAGAAAACCGAGTAAACACACTTCCATTTCAGTCTGTAAAAGGAGAAGTCGCAGTTTATTGATGTGTTTTCCAGAGGCTCATTTGAGATTTGTCTTCACTTATTCACATTGTGTCTGGCACCTGGATTCTCCATAGATTAGGTGGTCTGGTCTGTCAGTTTTAATTTTACCTGAGCCATTCACTACCCTTGTGATGACAGTGGAACAAATCCTATGACCTCTTGGTGTTTCTTGAAGTGTAAAATGAGATAAATAATGCAAAGTAAAACTCACATGACTGTATAAGGATTTCTTATTGATTGCCTAGAATTCTTGCACTGGGACCCATATCACCCTTAGAGATCATAAAAAAAATGCAACATTAAATGTGGGTTTTATTTCTTTTTTTTATATAAAAAAGGCTTTTTTTTATATAAAAAAGGTATACTCATACATGTAGTACCTTTAAAAAGCACTGGCCAATAGATCTTTTTTGTGTTGATGGAAATGGTTGTCTCTGTGCAGTGCACATAGAGGTCACTAGCTGAATGGTAGTTAGTGTGACTAATTAACTAAATTTTTAATTTAATTTTAATTAGTTTACACTTAACTAGTTACATCTTGTAGCATAGTGGTTACGAATTGGGCTGCAAACCGCACAGTCAGCAGTTCAAAACTACCAGCTGTTCCATGGGAGAAAGATGAGGCTTCTGTTCCCGTAAAGATTTACAGCCTCAGAACCCCTGTACAGGGTCGCTATGAGTCGGAACCGATGCCACGGGACATAACAACAACAACAATATATTAGTAGTGGAACTATATTGGACAGTACAGTACAGTTATAGATGTCAACAGATAGAAACTCTTGAAAGATAATATTTTATCTTTGGTACCTGGTTTTCATATTTTAGAATCTGCGGTAATAGTGCAAAGATCAACACAAATGTGCATAAGGGAAGTAGATTGTGTTGTTGTTTTCTTTTTAATCAGTATATATATATATATAATGTTCCGTGGGAGAAAGATGAGGCGTTCTACTCCCATAAAGATTTACAGCCTCAGAAACCCTGTTCAGGTCACTATGGGTTGGAACTGACTCGATGGCACTTAACAACAACACACATATATATAAGGCTTTATGGATTACAATATTTACCTCCTTTGAAACATTCCATAAAAACAATTTGCTAGTAGTTTTTACAAAGATCTAGAGAATAGCCTATTAGCCTGAATTCTTTGTGGTTAAATTGTAAGTTTTAAAAGCATGAACAAGAAAAACAAAAACAGGACAGCTGTCCAAGAAGTCACATTAACTAATATTGAAAAAAAGTAACCTCCAATTTCAACTGAACAGGGTGGTGCAGAATGTTGTGCATTTAACAGAATTTCCAGCGTAGAATCTTTGTTGGCTAAAAGTGGGCAAACACAACAGAAGCCACTATTTTTCCTACTCTCTCTTGGGAACTGGTAAGAGTCCATCTAGAAAGCCTCTGAAAAAAAATAAAGGGTGTTCATTTGGTGTTGAATTTGTATGCTTGGCTTTCAGGGTAAGCATTTGAACTGAGCTTTGATAAATAAGTAGGATTGAAATTTCTCATAGTCTCCAGTATTTCAGATATACAATATACAATAAACCACTGTTATTTGTTGTAATAGAAAATGACTTTAGTAAATATCAATAGCACTACATCATACCATGACCAAATGGAGAGCAATACTCTAGGAAACCCACCAGTGTGCAAACAATAATGTCATACTGGTACAAATAAGTACAGTGAAGCATTCTTTTCTTAGCTTCCGTGTCCATTTTTCTTCTGAAATTAACGAATTGAGCTACAGAACTCTCTTGCCCAGGAAAACCTATTTATACAATGTCAAAATGATATGGAAGACGGACCCACAAAGGCAACATAAAACAAACAAACAAAAACCCTTCTGTTTTATTTCCCGTTACTTTCTTGAACAAGAACCATTTACAACTACCAAGTACCTTTGAATTTTCTCTAACTTTATAGAGGACACCTGGTTGTACATCGCTTCAGTATTCTAATGCTAACCAAGAATTCAGTGGTTCATACCCATCAGACATGGGAGAAAGATGTGTTAGTCTTTTTTCTTAAAGTTTTTAGTCTTAGAAGCCTTATGGAGGCAGTTTTGCTCTGTCCTGTCCGTGGAACGAGGGATATCATTGCTGATGTCTGGTGGATCTTGGCTGAAAGCAGAGACTATCAGAAATATGTTTATCTATGATTTATTGATTACACAAAGGCTTTCAATTGTGTGGATCATGACAAGCTATGGACAACATTGCAAAATATCAGTATTCTGGAACACTTAATTGTGCTCATGAGGAATCTGTACCTGGACCAAGAGGCAGTTGTTTGAACAGAATATGGGAACACTTCATGGTTTAAAATTAAGGTGTGCGACAGGGCTGTGTTCTTTCACTATGCTTATTCAACCTGTATGCTGAGCAAATAATCTGAGAAGCTGGGTTCTATGAAGAAAACTGAGGCCTCAGGATTGGAGGAAGACTCATTAACAACCTGCGATATGCAGATGATACAACCTTGCTTACTGAAAGTGAAGAGGACTTAAAATATTTACTGATGAAGATCAAAGACCACAGCCTTCGGTATGGGGTGCACCTCAATGTAAAGGAAACAAAATCCTCACCACTGGACCAATATACAACATTCTTATCAACAGAGAAAAGATTGAAGTTGTCAAGGACTTCATTCTTCTTGGATCAACTATCAATACTGATGGAAGCAGCAGTCAAGAAATCAAATGACATAATGCATTAGGCAAATCTGCTGCACAAGACCTTTTAAAAGTGTTGAAGTACAAAAGATGTCAGCTTGAAGACTAATGTGCGCGTGACCCAAGCCATGGTATTTTCAATCATCTCATATGCATGTGAAAGCTGAATAAGGAAGACCTTAGAAGAACTGATGTTTTTGAGTTATGGTATTGGAAGAGAATATTGAAAGTGCCATTGGCTGCCAAAAGAGCCAACAGATCTGTGTTGGAAGAAGTGCCGTCAGAGTGCTCCTTGGAAGCCAGGATGGTCAAACTTCGTTTCTCATCGTTCGGACATATTGTCAGGAGGAACCAGTCTCTGGAGAAGGATACCATGTTTGGTAAGGTGGAGGGTCAGAGAAAATGTGGAATCCTCCAGCGAGATGGATTGGCAAAGTGGCAGCATCGATGGACTCAAGCGTGGCAACAATAGTGAGGTTTGCCCAGGATCGGTCAGCGTTTCATTCTGTTGTGTATAGGGTTGCTATGAGTCGGTATTGACTCGGTAACACCTAACAACAACAACAATATGATCGCTAGGAGTCAGAATCAACTCCTACTATGGTAGTGTGTTAAACTGAGTTCTCTAGAGAAACAAAACCGGTGAATCTTGTATATGTATATATAGAAAGGTTTATCTCAAAAAATGGCTTACATGGTTGTTGTGCTGTTAGGTGTTGTCAAGCCAATTCTGACTGATCATAACTCTAAGCACAACAGAACAAAACACTGCCTGGTCCTGCACCTTTTTCACAATTGTTGTTATATTTGTGTCCATTGCTGCTATGGTTACTTGTTGTTAAGTGCCATTAACTCATAGCGATACTGTATAAAGTTTCCAAGGAGTGGCTGGTGGGTTTGAACCTCTGACCTTGTGGATAGCAGTCCAGTGATTATCCTACAGAGCCACATCAGGCTGATAAATTCCTAGTCCATGGCTCCAATGTCCTGCTGGAGGCTTCTCCTGACTCTTGTAGCTGCAGGGACTGATGAACCCAAGATGGACAAGTGAAAAGGCTACAGAGGTGAAAATGATAGTGAGATGGCAGGCTATTGACAACTTCCAGGATGAGCAGGTAATATAGCAAGCTGCTGGCTCAAGTCCAAAGAACTGGAGGTCAGATGATGATGAGCCAGATGCAAGATCCAGATTCAGAAAAAAGCAAAAGAGCTTTGACAAACACCCATTATATCCTGGAAGCAAGTCACACCTATGAAGAAATGCCTTTTCAACTGATTCGTTGATCATAGCAGCTCTTATCATGGTTGTAATTACATTATGTCAAATCTCCTCATAACATCATAATTGCCAAACTACTTTGTATTGGCCAATCATGGTTCAGACAAGTTAATTTACAATCTTAATCAGCACATACAGTATTTAGACACATTTGAAAATGTACAATGTTTTGCTGAGAATTATTCAGTGGATTAGAAATTCTAAATTCGGATTGAATCTATGTCTTCTCTTTTTCCAAGGTGCTGCTACTTTACAAATAATCTCCATTATAAAAACAGTTGCCATAGTTAATGTGGGTAAGTGCACTCTTGTCCTCCTGCAGCTATATACTTGTTTCAACTGTTGCTTCATATCAAGTCTCTCAGATGTCACCCAAGTGTTGTTGCTTTTTTACTGGGATCCAACTAAATGCCAAGGAATATGTTCCTATTTGAGATCTAGCTCCTCCTTTGTATGTAAAAGCATGGGATTCAGAATAAAGTACTAGTCCCCAAGTTTTGTTTAGATCCCACTCCTAATACTAGGAATTCTTTAAGTCAAACATTTGTATATCTTGCCTCCAATGTATCCCAAGGGATGTTGAAATTTTCATTAAAATTCAATTCTTCTTTAGCATCAGAACCATTACCCATTTAAATCAATCCTCTGAAACCCTTAAGACCTAAGTGATTGCAGATTTGCATTCCTTAGATATCAGCAGATTATGTTATTCAGTCCTGACATGTACTCAAAGGCAATGCTTTATCATCTGGAATAATTAGGACCAAAAAACCCCCAGAATTCCTAGCTTTCCTTAAATACCTTTCACCCATTTTTAAGACTTCAGTAGAAGTAAAATCTATGGTCTGTTTCAAAAGTATAGCAGGAATTTGGAGAGGGAATTCAAGGGAGTATGGAAAGGGATCGTGAGGAATGCAGTTCTAGGATCAATGCATAGGAAAATGTGCACTAGATGTGAATCCTTTGGCAGGAGGTATATAGCAATATAAGCCAAATTCTATTAGTGAATTCCAAGGACGGTAAAAATGTCTCTGTTTTGTATTGAATGTTGGTTGAAATAAACAGGCCATTGGCCAGGGGTGTGGACATCCTTTTTGCTATGAACCTTTCCTTTCTAATGACATATTTTGTAATGGGATTTGACATGTATTACAAACATAGTTCTCAAAGCATATAATATCCAGCTTGATTACCAACAATAGTAAAAGTGATATCATTGTTTTTCCCATTTTAAACTTATATATTTCACTACAAATAGCCACCCACTGATTGTCTAATGTCAATAATGATTTCTTTGGGATAACTGGCAAGAATGATGATTTTAATATTTAGTACCTGGAAACATTTTCATGGGAATGTAGGTCATTTGAAAAAAAGGTAGTGGGCTAGTAAAGTTAAATGTCTATGCATGAGGTTTGGCAAGATTTCTGGAGTGTACAAAATAATGCAAATGGAAATATAAAATTTGTATCTAATCCATTTTTTTTAAATAGAGTAGATGAAGATGTAGCAAGAGTTTGTTCTTTTTCAGTGCTATGGAGTCAGTTCTGACACATAGCAATCCTATTATATATAGCAGAAAGAAAACTGCCTGGTCCTATATCATCCCCACAATCATTGCTGTTTCAATCCACATCTCCCTCTTTTCCACTGATCCTTTACATTATTAAGCATGATGTCCTCCCACAGCTTCTTCAGCATATTTCCTTTCTCCTTTAGCAAACCAGTATATCCATACTCTGCTTGTGCTGTGATTTGACACTGGTTCCTGGAAGAGTTTGTTGTGTTATTAAGTGTTGCTTACTTGGTTCTTACTCATAGCGACTCTGCATAGGGTTTTCAAAGAGTGACTGGTGTGTCTGAACCACTGATCTTGCCCTTGGAAGGGGAGTTTGGCTTAATTAATGAAGGAGACAAGTTCTTGTAAACACCTGGCTCATTTAAGGTATTTGTATGATCTTAAAGCAAGGGCTAATGCACTGGACTGCAAAGTCATTTGAACCACATGATTGGTGGTTCAAGCTCACCAGCCACTCCTTGGAAGCCCTATACAGGGTTGCTATGGGTCAGAACCAACTTGACAGCACTTAACAACAACAACAAAGCCAGGGAGATCCACTACTTGCTAACAATGGACCATTTCTTCATGACTTAAAGTTTCAGTGGACTCTAGATGTGAATCTACCCAGCTGTCCCCATCCTAAATCCTAGGTCCATCCCAGGTCACTCCTCTGTCCCTTTTCTAATTAGCCCTGAGCTTTCTGTAGAACATCTGCTGGGATTGACAATTCAACCTTTTCTTAGAGTTTGCTCTTCTGATTATTTAAATCTGGTAATTCATTCTGTCTCTTTCCTGGCTGCAGGAGATTAAGGGTTTCCTTAAGTGCTGCCAAAGAGATCATCAGGCTTTTACATTATGCCTTCAATTGATAATCGTATTATATCACCATATCTTCAATGAATTTTTAATGATAATTAGCAAGAGCCAACCAATCCCATTGTTATGATTAGTACCTCCCTGTACCAGAGATAGCACAAAACAAGGTATTGCCTTTTACCTAGATCTCATCTTAATTCAACCCTACTGAAAGTTTTAACAATTGAGTAATGAAATGCATTTACATGCCAAGGATTACCCACATTCCACTGACCAACAGAAATGCAGTCCTCAGTGCCATCTAATTGATTCAGACCCATAGCCACCCTGGAAAGGGTTTCTAAAGAGTGGCTAGTGAGTTTGAACCACCAACCTTGTGGTTCACACAACATTTTTTTTTTTTTTTTTGCAGTCCAGTGCATTAACCCACAGTGCTACATCAGGACTCCTGTATCAGCCTACCAGTGAGTGATTCCAAAATTCCATTAGAGACTCTTTTCCAGTATCTTTCCTGTTCCAATGGATTTTTATCCATTTTCTAGAAACTGAGACAGAGCATTGCATACAGGTTTGTAGGGGGTGCTCTTGAAATATACCTATAAGGAAGTAAATATACCTGCAAGGAAGTGAAAAAGACAAGAGTGATAGAGAGACAGAGTGAGTATCTGACAATCAATACTACTAAGTCTTAGACAATCTCCTAAGGAGATTTTTGTGTCAGAATGTTGTCTCTCAAATTGAGATAAACATTGTGGGCCTTTGAATGTCCAGACATTGTTGTTGTTGTTAAGTACCGTGAAATTGGTTCCAACTCGTAGTGATCCTGTGCAGGGTTTCTGAGGCTGCGAATCATTATGGAAGCAGAAAGCCTCACCTTTCTCCCATGGAACAGCTGGTAGTTTCGAACTGCCAACCTTGAGGTTAGCAGCCCAATTCATAACCACTACGCTAACAGAGCTCCTTACATTAGTGTGGGAAATCCCAAGAGAGAGAAAACAGCCTCAGGTGAGGCAGTTCCCTTCATTCAAGGGCAATTTCCTCCTTTATTATAACTTAGAATCTTCAGAATCTCAAGTGCTGAGCTCCAAGAGGGCTATTATGTCCTTGAAGTGATGATCTGGGAGAAGCATTATAAAATTCTCCTTTTTCTCCTAACTCCTTGCCTCCCTACTACTCAATTGTTGATGCCAATGCTGTTAAATGCTATTGAATGAGTCATTTCCAACCTGTAGGGACCCTGGTTTCTGAGGAGGAGCTGGTGAGCTTGAACCACGGACCTTGTGATTCAAACTGTCTTCACAGTCCTGTGTCATTAACCCACAGAGCCACAATTAGCAAGTAACAAAAGGCCTTTGTTTTGGGGTCTATTTTTAAAAGACTTCAAGCTAAGATACAAAGCCAAAGGTGGGACATACCAGTTATTTGACTATTAGTGTCTCTTCAAATTCTATCTTCTGTACCTTCTATTCTGCCACAACTATTATTTTGTTGTACTGTTGTTGTTGTTGTTGTTGTTAGGTGCCATCGAGTCATTACCAACCCATAGCAACCTTATGCAGAGCAGAACGAAACACTATCCAATCCTGGGCCAGCCTCACTACTGTTGCCACGCTTGAGTCCATCAATGCTGCCACTTGGCCAATCTATCTCATTGGGGGTCTTCCTCTATTTCTCTGACCTTCCACCTTACCAAACATGATATCCTTCTCCAGTGACTGGTCCTTCCTGATAATATGTCAGAAGTATGAGAGTCAAAGTTTGACCATCTTGGCTTCCAAAGAGCACTCTGGCTGCACTTCTTCCAAAATGGATCTGTTGGTTCTTTTGGCAGCCCATGGCACTTTCAATATTCTCCTCCAACACCATAACTTAAAAACTTCAATTCTTCTATGGTCTTCCTTATTCACTGTCCAGCTTTTGCATGCATATGAGGTTACTGAAAATACCATGGCTTGGGTCAGCCGCACCTTAGTCCTCAAGTTGACATGTTTGCGCTTCTACACTTTAAAAAGGTCTTGTGCAGCAGATTTGCCTAATGCAATACGTCCTTTGATTTCTTGACTGCTGCTTCCCTGAGTGTTGAGAGTTGATGCAAGAAGAATGAAGTCCTTGACAACTTTAATCTTTTCTCCATTGACAAAATGTTGTCTATTGGTCCAGTGGTGAGGATCTTTGTTTTTATTACATTAAGATGTAATCTTACCGAATTCTTTGAATCTTCATCAGTAAATGTTTTCAGTCCTCTACACTTTAAGCAAGCAAGGTTGTATCATCTGCATATCGTAGGTTGTTAATGAATCTTCCTCCAATCCTGACGCCATGTTTTTCCTCATAGAACCCAGCTTCTCGAATTATTTGCTCAGCATACAGGTTAAATAAGTATGGTGAACGAATACAACCTTATTGCACACCTTTAAAAAATTTAAACCATTCAGTGTTCTCAAGTTCTGTTCAAACAACTGCTTCTTGGTCCAGGTACAGCGTCCTCATGAGTGCAATTAAGTGTTCTGGAATACTCATACTTCACAATGTTGTCCATAGCTTGTCATGATCCACACAATCGAAAGCCTTTGTGTAGTCAATAAAGCGCAGGTAAACATCTTTCTGATATTTTCTGCTTTCAGCCAAGATCCATCAGACATCAGCAATGATATCTCTCATTCCACGGCCTCTTCTGAATCTGGTTTGAACCTCTGGATGTTCTTTGTAAATGTATGGTTGTAGCCATTTCTGTATTACCTTTGGTAAAACTTTACTCGCATGGGATATCAAAGAGATTGTCCGATGATTTCTGCATTCCGTTGGTCACCTCTCTTTGGAATGGGCATAAATATTGATCTCTTCCAATTAGTTGGCCAGATAGTTGTCTTCCAAATTTCTTGGCAGAGATGAGTGAGTGCCTCCTGTGCCGCCTCACTTTCTTGAAAGATTTCAATTTTTATTCCATCAATTCCTGGTGCCTTGTTCTTTGTCAATTCCTTCAATGCGTCTTAGACTACCTCCTTCAGTATCATTAGCTCTTGATCATATGTTACCTCTTGAAATGGTTGAACATGAACCATTTCCTTTTTGTACAGTTGCTCTGTGTATTCCTTGCATCTTCTCTTGATGCTTTCTGCATCATTCAATAATTTGCCCAAAGAATCTTTCAATAACGAAAGTCGAGGCTTGAATTTTTTCTTCAGTTCCCCCAACTTGAGAAATGCTGAGCATGTTCTTCCTTTTTGGCTTGCTGATTCCAGATCTTTGCACATTTTGTTGCAATATTTGGCTTTATCTTCTCAAGCTGATCTTATAAATTTTATGTTCAGCTCTTGGACCCCCTCATTTCTTCCATTTGCTTTAGCATCTCTACACTGGAGAGCAAGTTTCAGTGTCTCTTCTGACATCCATTTTGACCTTTTCCTTCTTTCTTGTCTTCTCAATGACTTTTTGCTTTCTTCCTGTATGATGTTCTTGATGTCATCCCACAACGCTTCTGGTCTTTGGTCTTTAGTGTTTAATGTATCAAATCTGTTCTTCAGATGATCTATAAATTCAGGTGGGATATATTCAAGGTCATATTTTATCTCTCGTGGACTTGTTTTCATTTTCTTCAGCTTCAGTTTGAATTTGCATATGAGTAATTAATGGTTTGTTCCACAGTTTGCTCCTGGCCTTGTTTTCACTGAGGATATGGATCTTTTCCATCGTCTCTCTCTGCAGATGTAGTCAATTTGATTTCTATGTATTCCATCTGGTGAGGTCCATGAGTATAGTCGTCTCATATGCTATCGAAAGAAGGTATTTGAAATTAATAAATCATTGGTTTTGAAGAATTCTCTCATGCATTCTCCAGCAACATTTCTATCACCAAGGCCATATTTTCCAGCTACTGATCCTTCCTCTTTGTTTCCAACCTTTGCATTCCAATCACCAGTAATGATCAATACATCTTTATTGCATGTTTGATAGGTTTCATACTGAAGAAATTGATAGAATTCTTCTATTTCATCCTCACTTGTTTTATGGTTGGTGCATAAATTTGAATAATAATGGTATTAACTGAGCTTCCCTGTAGGCACATGGATATTATCCTATCATAGACAATGTTGTACCTCATGACTGATCTGGATATGTTCTTCTTGACAATGAATGCAACACCATTCCTCCTGGTATAGTAAACCATGTGGTTGTCAGATTCAAAATGGCCAATACCAGTCCAGTTGTACTGTAGTGGTGTGATACATTGGATTTACTTGATATGGTTTTTCTATCCAAAGTCTTCTTAATTTCCAAAAATTAAATGGTGGGATCATGCAAATAAGGTATACAGGACTCTAAAGTTGGGTTTGGTTAATTTTGCCATCTTGCGGGTTTGAAAGGAGCCATCTCAGAAGCAGAGACAGATGATCCCAGGGCCATCAAAAAGAAAGAGCATGAGATCTCTACGTAGAAAAGTGGCAACAGCAGAACCAGTGGCAGAGGCAGTAGCATAGAGAGACTGAGTTACTAAGGGTTCTAAGCCCATGGACTGAGTAAAGCTGATTGCCCATTGGCAGCAGACTGGCTTGCAGAATGCGCCATTTGGGCACTCACAGGTTGGCTCAAAAGCTTTGTAACACTTGCCCAAAAAAGGCAAAGGTCAAGAAGCCACGTGGTTGAGAAGCCAAAGACAAGAGTGAGGTATGTATGCTATATGGCACAGAAGATGTGTTCCTGACTGAAAAACTGCTGCATCCTGAGGTTTTTTTTATATTATTATTATTATCTTGAATTATAACCTGTTCAATTCCCAAATAAAGTCCATAATCATGTCCATAAAGTCCATAATCATGAGTATTTTTATGAGTTCTGTGTGGCTCTTGCAATGAATTGTCAATCCCAGATGTGAAGTAGAGAGTGCTTTGGAAAGGATGGTTAGTATCAGAACAGGGTAAAGAAGGTTGTAGGGTGGAGGGATGTCTGACCACCACTTCATAGGAATTGGCCTTGGTCTGATTTTGAGTTTAATTCTCTTTCCCCCTTGTTAAGACAGTGGAAGTCAGACATGACACCCACATGATTTTTGTAGGTGGCTTGCATGTTTCTGTAATGCTAGAAGTTATGCCATTGGTATTTCAAATACTAGCAGGGCCAGCCATAGTGGACTGGTTTCAGTGAAGCTTCTAAACTAAGAAAGACCAATAGGAAGAAATAAGCAGGTCACTTCTGAGGCGAGAGCAGTGAAACATTGCTTGATGTGTTTCCAGAATATGAGCCCGTCAGTATGGAAGGAACTCAAAATAAGACTGAGCAAGAACTGTCTCCTCAAAGAAAGTTGACCTTAATAATGTGGATTGAGCAAAACTTTAGGGACTTTTACTGCTTGGTGAGGCTGACTCAAAATGAGAAGAAAGAGCTGCAAACATCCACTAATAATCAGAACATGGAATGTACAAAGTATGAATGTAGGAAAATTGGAAGTTACCAGAAATTAAATGGAATACATAAAGATCGATATCTTTATGTATTGTTGTTCTTATTGCTTGTTGCCATTGAGTCAGTTCCAACTCCTGGCAAACCTATGCATAACAGAATAAAACACCTCCCGGTCCTGGGCATTGTTGTTCTTATTGCTTGTTGCCATTGAGTCAGTTCCAACTCCTGGCAAACCTATGCATAACAGAATAAAACACCTCCCGGTCCTGTGCCATCTCCACAATTGTTACGTTTGAGCCCATTGTTATCACCACTGTGTCAATGCACCTTGTTTGGGGTTGTCCTCTTTGTTGTTGTTGACCCCCCCACTTTACCAAGCATGATGCTCTTCTCCAGAGACTGATCCCTCTGACAACATGTCCAAATAATGAGAGATGAGGAATCACCATCCTGGCTTATAAGAAGCATTTTGGCTATACTTCTTCTAAGAGTGATTTAATTGTTCTCCTGGCAATCCGTGGTACTTCCAACATTCTTTGCTAACACCATAATTCACACTCATCAATTTTTCTATCGTCTTCCTTATTCATTGTCAAACTTTCACATACATATGAGGTGGCTTGGGTCAAGCACACCTGGGTCCTCAGATTGAGATCTTTAATGTCTTTTCCAGCAGATTTGCCTAATGCAATGTGCCTTTTATGCATTGACTGCTGCTTCCATCAATGTTGATTGTAGATTCAAATAAAATGAAGTATTTGATAACTTCAATCATTGATCCATTTATCATGTTGTTATTTATTGGTCCACTTGTGAGGATCTTTGTTTTCTTTACATTGAGGTGCAATCCGTTCTGAAGGCAGTGGTCTTTAATCTTCATCAGTAAGTATTTCAAGTCCTCTTTGCTTCCAGCAAGTAAGGCTGTGTTGCTTGCGTATGCCTGTTAGTTAATGAGCCTTCCTCTGTTCTGATGCCACTTTCTTTTTCATATGATCAAGCTTTTTGTGGTATTTGCTCAGCATACTTATTGAGTAAGTATGTTAAAAGGATACAGTCCTGACACATCTATCCTAATTTTAAACCATTCAATACTCTCTTGTTCTGTTAGAACAACTGTCTCTTGGTCTAACTACAGGCTCCTCATGAGCATAATTAAGGATTCTGGAATTCCCATTCTTTACAATGTTATCCATAGTTTGTTGTGAAGCACAACTAAATATTTTTCTGGTATTTTCTACTTTTAGCCAAGATCTCTGTACGGCAAACAATAATATTCCTAGGTCTATGTCCTCTTCTGACTCTGGCTTGAATTTCTGGCAGCTACCAGGAGTCCTGGTGTGGCGCTGTGGGCTAATGCGTCAGACTGCAAAGTCTTTTGAACTGTGAGGTAAGTGGTTCAAGCTCATCAGTTCTGATTCATAGTGTTATTTTCTCTTTTGGTGTTCCAATTTCAGGTCTTTGTATATTTCATTATAATACTTGACTTTGTCTTCTTAAACTGCTTTTTTTTTAAATTTTCTGTTCAATTGTTTTACCTCCTCATTTTTCCAGTTACTTTAGCTTCTTTATGCTTAAGAGTAAATTTCAGAGTCTCTTCTGACATCCATTTTGGTCATTTCTTTTCTTTCTATTTTTTTTTAATGACATTTTGTTTCTTCATTTATGATGCTTTTGATGGCATCTCAAAATTATTTTGGTCTTAGGCCACTAGTGTCTAATGCATGAAGTTTGTTCTAGAAATGGTCTCTAAATACATTTGGGATATGTTCAAGGTCATATTTTGGATCTCATGGATTTGTTTTGATTTTCTTCAGCTTCAGTCTGAACTTCATATAAGCAATTGATGATCTGTTCCACAGTCAGTTCCTGGCCTTGTTCTGGCTAATGATATTGAGCTTCTCCACCAATTATTCTTACAGATGTAGTCAATTTGATTCTTGTGTATAACGTCTGGTGAGGTTCATGTGTACAGTCAACATTTATGTTATTGAAAATAGGTACTTGCAATGGATAGGTTGTTGGTCTCACAAAATTCTATCATGTAATCTCCAGCACCATTTCTATCACAAAGTCCACATTTCCCAACTACTGGTCCTTCCTTTTTGTTTACAAATTTTGCATTCTAACCACCAGTAATTATCAGTGCATCTTGATCATGGTTGACCAGTTTCAGACTGAAGAAGTTGATAGAATTCATTTCAATTTTATCATCACTGGCTTTTGTGGTTGGTGTGTAAATTTGAATAATAGTGGCATTTACTCGCCTTCCTTGTGGGCCTATGGCTATTATCCTATCACAGACAGTAGTATTGTACTTCAAGATAGATTTTGAAATGCTCTTTTAGATGATATATGTAATGTCATTCCTCTTCAATTTGCCCTTCTGGATATAGTAATCCATGTTGTTGTTGTGTGCCGTAGAGTTGGTTCCAACCCATAGTGACCCTATAGAAGGTTTCCGAGGAGCAGCTGGTGAGCTTGAACCACTGTCCTTGTGATTCAAACTGACTTTGCAGCCCAGCGCACTAACTATAGTGCCATGCCAAGACTCCACTACAATGGTCTAATTCAAAATGGTCAATAGCTGTCCGTTTTAGCTCACTAATTAATGCCTTATGACATTGATCTTTACTCATTTCATTTACTCATTTACTAAATTTCCTAGATTCTTTCTTCATACATTCCACATTCCAATATGTAATGACTATTTACAGATGTATCACATCAGGAAATGAAGGTCCTGAAAGATTTACTTCATTCACCTCTGCTTTGAGGTGGCAGCTCTTCCCAGTCATATTTTGAGTTGCATTTCATCCTGAGGGCCTCATCTTCTGGCACTGTGTCTGACAATGTTCCACTGCTAACCATAAAGTTTTTAGTGGTAAATCATTCAGAAAGGTTCTGCCTCTTTCTTTTTTCTTCTGGTATTTAAAATTCTGGTGGCATAGCTTCCACCATTACAGTAACACAAAAGCCACTACAGCATGATAAAATGACCAACAAGTGGTAGATCCTAAGCATTAGTGAGGTGAAATGGACAGGTATTGATGATTTTGAATTAGAAAATCATATGGTTTCTTACTAAAAGAAATGATGAAGAAGAGATGAGCATGAAACTATCATGTTGGTGAAGAATATTGAAAGTACCATGGACTATCAGAAGAACAAACAAATCTGTCTTGGAATAAGTATAGCCATACTTTGGACATGTCAGGAAGAACCAGTTCCTAGTTAAGGACATAATTTTTGGTAATGTGGAATGTCAATGAAGAGAGGAAGATCCCCAATGAGATGGATTGACACAGTGGCAGCAATAATGGGCTCAAACATAAAAATAATTGAGAGGATGGTGCAGTACTGGGAAGTGGGTCACTATGAGTCAGAACCCACTCAACAGCACCTAACAATGACAACATGGTTTACTGTAACTTGGATGATAAATTCAAGAGGAATTTTGTGTGTTGTATTCATGATAAAAAAAAGAACATTTCAAGATTTATCTAAAATACAATCCTATCTGTGATAAGATAATATCTGTACACTTATAAGGAAGACCAGTTAATATAATTATTATTCAAATTTATGCACCAATTGCCAAAGTCAGTAATGAAGAAATTAAAGGATTCTTCCAACTTCTGCAGTTTCAAATTGATCAAACATGCAATCAATAATGTGCATTGATGATTACTCATGACTAAAATGATAAAGTTCGAAAAAAAAGAGGAAGGATGGGCAATTAGAAGATATGACTTTGATGATAGAAATGATAGAATTTGCAAGACCAAGTGAAACTTCATTGCAAATACCTTTTTCAACAATAAAAATAGTGACTATGCATGTGGACCTTACCATATGAAACACACAAGAATCAAATTCTGTGGAAACAGTTGATGAAGAAGCTTACTATCATTAGCCAAAACAATGTTAGGGGTCGGTTGTGAAACAGACCATCAATTGTTCATATGCAAATTCACACTGAGGCTTAAAATAAGTCCACAAGAGTAAAAATATAACCTTGAGTATATTACACCTGAATTTAGAGACCATCTCAAGAATAGATAAACATTGAACATTCAATTGAATGGACATTTAAATGAACATTGAACATTCTCATGAGTGAAGATCATAGAAGTTGTGTGATAACATCAAGAATTTAATTTTTTAAGAAAAACAAAAGGTCAATTAAAAGGCAGGAAAGAAAGAAAAGACCAAAGTGGATGTCACAAAAAAATCTGACACTTGCTTTTGAATATAGAGTACTAAAGTGACTGCAGGAAACAATGAAGCTAAACAGTTAAAAAGAACAATCATAAAGGTATCTCGGATAGACAAAGTCAAGTATTATAATGAAATGTGCAAAGACTTTGAGTTAGAAATCCAAAACAGAAGAACAACCTCAGCATTTCTCTAGCTGAGGGAACTAAACAAAAAATTCAAGTCACAGATTGCAATAATGAAGGATTTTATGGGGAAAATGTTGAACAATACAGGAAGCTTAAAAAGATGGAGGACTTCTGGTTTGCCAGGGCGGCCAGGCAGTGTGGGTGAGTGGGGGCTCCGGGATGAGGGGGGGGGTGTTACTCACAAGTTAAACCTCCCAGGTAGGAACCCACAGTTTCAGAGCCAGCGTGAGTCTCAGTGCGCCAGAGCCTTAGACCAGCTTCTTTGAGAAATCACTGTGCGAGGAATTACAGGCTTCATAAATTTGTGCTGCTGCAGCCCCAGCTCCTTTGGGCTTGAGGGGGCGGGGCGGAAACCAGCTCGTGCGGAGCCTCCAGTAGCGGGGAGACTCAAGCAGGGAGAGCCACTGGTGACACCTACCCCAAGGTGGGATTTCTGCGCATACAGTGGACAGAGGGAAGTTAGTTTAAAGGGGGAGAAAAAAAAAGCCTACAGGAAAAGAGAAGCGGCGACTGTCTGACGTCATCAGGCGCGGACTGTGCCTGCCTGAGCCACTTCTGCCCTGCCCAGTTGACCCATGTCCTCCTGCCGGTGGACCCCCCACCCCAGCACAGTCCAACCATGTTCCCAGGGCCTGCCGGGCGTGCAGCTCCCCTCCTGCCCGAGCCACGTCCCACGGGGCTGCCAGAAGCGCGAAAGC
>NW_006408600.1:2918027-2924685 GCF_000296735.1 Chrysochloris asiatica | reverse complement strand
TCTCTTCTCCATTGATAAGAATGCTGTTTATTGGTCCAGTGGTAAGGACTTTTGTTTTCTTAGAAAGATGATTACTTGTGTTTTATTGACTATGCAAAGGCATTTGACTGTGTCTACCATAACACATGATGGATAACGTGAAGAATGGGAATTCCAGAACACTTTATTGTGCTCATGAAGAACCTGTACTTAGCAGTTGCACATATGAAATTATATGTCTTATATGAAGTCCTGTTATGGCTGTAGGATAAGCACTGGATTGTTAACCACAGATTGACAGTTCAAACCCATCAGCCTTTTTTCAGAAATTATATATATATGTTCACTGTGAGCTATATCCAACTTGACGGCACTTAACAACAAGATATTCATGCAAAAGATGGACAATGAATTAGGAAGATGGGAGAAGAATTGATGCATGTGAATTACAGCATAGTCAAAGAATATTCAAAATTACATGGACTGCCAGAATAAACAAATTAGTCTTGAAAAAAGTACAGCCAGAATACTCCTAAGAAGGGTGGCAAGACGTCATCTCATGTACTTCAAACATGTTATTAGAGGGAACCAGTCCCTATAAAAGGACATTATGCTTGGTAAATACATGTCTGTGAAAAAAAAAGACCAAAGATAAGGTGGATTAGTACAAACAATATAATTGTGGCGAGGACGCTGATCTGGCAGGGTTTCATTGAACCATTAAGTTGTGCATGGGGTCACTATTGGTCAGGCCCAACTTGATGCAACTAACATCAAATATCTATATGATTGTTTGGTTATATGCTGTGGAATTAGTTGTGATTCATAGCGACCATGTATACAGTTTCTGAGGCTGTAGATTTTTTCGCGAGTAGATGTTCTCAGCTTTCTCTCATGGAACTGCTGGTAATTTCAAACTGCTAATCTTGGTGCTCTGGTAGCGTAGTGGTTACGAATCGGGCTGTGAACCAGAAGGTCAGCAGTTCGAAACTGCCAGTGGTTCCACATGGGAAAGATGAGGCTTTCTGCTCCGTAAACGTTTACAACCTCAGAAATATTGTGCAGGCTTTGCTATGAGTCGGAATTGACTCCACAGCACATAACCACCACCACCATCTAGCTGCATTTCATAATAAATTGCTCCTTTTCAATCTCTAAAGAAGAATTTAACAGCCCAAATGAGGGGCGATAATTCTCCTCCTGGGAACAAAGGCAAAATGAGCCAATAGGAATGGTTTAAATTGTCACTAAGGAGCTCTGGTAGCGTAGTGGTTACGAATCGGGCTGCGAACCTTAAGGTCAGCGGTTCGAAACTACCAGCTGCTCCGCGGGATAAAGATGAGGCGATCTGCTCCTGTAAAGATTTACAGCCTCGGAAACCCTGTTCAGGGTCGCTATGGGTCGAAACCGACTCGACGGCACTTAACAACAACAACAATCTTGGTGTGGTGCTGTAGTGGTTACGAATCGGGCTGCGAACCGGAAGGTCAGCAGTTCGAAACTACCAGCTGCTCCGCGGGATAAAGATGAGGCGATCTGCTCCTGTAAAGATTTACAGCCTCGGAAACCCTATTCAGGGTCGCTATGGGTCGAAACCGACTCGACGGCACTTAACAACAACAACAATCTTGGTGTGGTGCTGTGAGCTAATGCATCAGACTGCAAGGTCGTTTAAACTGCAAGGTCAGTGGTTCAAGCTCACCAGCTGCTCCTCGGAAACCCTATACAGGGTCGCCATGGGCTGGAATCAACTCAACGTCACTTGACAGCAGCAACAGCAACCTTGAAGTTAGCACCCTGACTCATAATCACTACTCTACCAGAGCTCCTTAATACCTACTATGTTGTTGTTGTTACGTGCTGTCGTGTAGGTTCCAACCCATAGTGACCCTGTGCAGGGTTTCCAGGAGCAATGATGAGCTTGAACCCCTGACACTGCGGATCAATCTGACTTTGCAGTCTAGCACATTAATCAACAGCACCACACCAATACCTACTATACCATGCAATATTTCATTCTATTATACATAGGTTGCTATGAGTCAGAACTGACTGGATAGCACCTAACAATAAGAACAGAATCTCTTGGATGACAACTTGGGTCTCTGCAAATATTGTTGTTGTTGTTGTTAGGTGCCACTGAGTTGATACCAACTCATAGCAACACTATGCACAACAGAATGAAACACTGCCAAGTCCTGGGCTAACCTCACAACGATTGCCATACTTGAGCCATTGATGCTGCCACTTTGCCAATCCATCTCACTGGGGGTCTTCCTCTTTTTCTCTGACTTCCACCTTACCAATTATGATATCCCACTCCAATGACTGGTCCCTTCTGACAATTGTCTGAAGTATGAGAGATGAAGTCTGACCATACTGGCCACCAAGGAGTACTCTGGCTCCACTTCTTCCAAAACAGATCTGTTTGTTCTTTTGGCAGCCCATGGTACTTTCAATATCTCCTCCAACACCATAACTCAAATGCATCAATTCTTCTACAATCTTCCTTATTCACTGACCAACTTTCACTTGCATATGAGGTGATTGAAAATACCATGGCTTGGTTCAAGCATACCTTAGTCCTCAAGCTGATTTGCTCTTCAACACTTTTATAAAGGTCTTGTGCAGCAGATTTGCCTAATGCAATGTGTCATTTGATTTCTTGGCTGCTGCTTCCATGAGTGTTGATGCTTGATCCAAGTAAAATGAAGTCTTTGAAAACTTCAATCTTTTCTCCATTGATAAGAATGTTGTTTATTGGTCCAATGGTGAGGACTTTTGTTTTCTTTACATTGAGATGCAACCCATACCACAGGCCAAATATATTTCCTGGTTTTCTTTGTTAGCTCTTTTGGCACTTATCTCAACCTCAATGCATAGCTTCAGAAGTATTCATACTCCCTCCTCAGAGATCTGAATGCCATAGAGACCTTCACCCAAGCATCTAGGTTCAATAATTTAAGGATTTTCCTGATGTGACACTATAGGATAAACACTGGACTGCAAACCATAAGGTCATCAATCAAATCTACCGGCTGATCCTTGAACATTGTATACAGGGACTCTATGAGTTGGAATAGATATGATAACACTTAACAACAACAACATTGTTTCCCAAACCATGACATTATAGGTGCATTTTGCATTTATTATCTGGGTTTCCATTTTGCTATTTTAACCTTCAACTCCTAAGCACCCAAGCTGCTATATTAAATTTTCTTTGTCTAAATGTCTTATGTAGATTGTTTTCTTGACAGATTCTGTCTGAAGCAATTATTTCATAAAAGAAAAGAAGGTAGCAGTGTGTCATGTGCTTAAAGAAGAATGTTGATAAATTGGAATAGCTGTATTAAAGAGTGATTGGAATACAAAAGTTGAAGCAAAGAGGAAGGTTCAACAGTTGTAAAATATAGACTTGGTGATAGAAACAATGCTGTATGGGGATCACATGATAGCATTTTCAAGACCAATAACTTATGCATTGCAAATGCCCTTTTAAAACAACATAAAAGATAATTATACACATCAGCCTCACCAGACGGAATCCAGAGAAAGCAAAGAGACGATGGAAAAGCTCCATATCATCAACCAAAACAAGGTCTGGGGCAGATGTGGAACAGACCATCAAGTGCTCACATTCAAGCTTAGTCTGAACAAGTTCTCGAGAGCCAAAATAAGTCATTGAACATATCCAACCTGAATTTAGAGAGTATCATAAGGACATATAATGCATTCGATCCTAAGAGTTGTGGGATGACATCAAGAACATCATATAGGAAGAAAGCAAAAGGTCATTAAGAAGAAAAGAAAGAAGAAAAGACCAAAATAAATGTCAGAAGAGACTCTGAAACTTGCTCTTCAGTGTAGATATATTAAATAAAATGGAAAAAATGAGGTGGCAAAAGAGCTGAACATAAAATTTCAAAGCACAGCTCATGGAAACAAAGTCCACTAGCGTAATGAAATGTGCAAAGATTTGCAGTCAGGAAACAAAAGGGAATAATACCCTCAGTATTTCTCAAGCTGAAAGAACTGAAGACCATAGAATTGATGCATTTCAGTCATGGTGTTTGAGAGGCATATTAAAAGTACCATGGACTGCAAAAAGAACAAACAAATCTGTGTTGAAAGAAGTACAGCCAAAATACTCCTTAGAAGTCAAATGGCAAGACTTCATCTCTCATACTACCTAGGGAAGGGCACCATGCTTATCAAAGTCACCTAACAAGAGGGATACCCACAATGAGAATGAAAGACACAATGTTAGCAGCATTAGGCTCAAGTGTAACAACGATATTGAGAATGGCACAGGACCGAGCAGTGTTATGCATAGAGTTGCTAACACTTGGAACCAAGTTGACGGCAACTAAGAACAGGTATTTTCAAGAGCTGATACTGGAATGGACAAAGGATGTTAAAAAAAAAACAAAAACTTGCTGTTCTGAACTGAAAACTGTCCATAAATTTTCACTTATACCATTTTGTGTGGTTGTGTTCATTCTCTGGCAATCTAGTTATAAGAGGACCAAAAGCAAATATGTGCATTGACTTAAGGTTGTGTGTTTACTCAGTAGATGGGGATCATAAGGACAAGGAGCAAGGTTATTGAGGATGATGCCAAGATCATTTTAAATCAGAAATCTCCCTGAATAAGGTCTAGTACATTTTTAGTACTGTTTTCTCCAAGAGAAATTGCCTACATAAGTCATATAAATAGAATTTGATATCAAAGTCATCCTATATTAGTGCTTAGGTGCGATAAGATGACTACACTGTTCTTACATATTTGTCTTAACTATCAGTGATGTAATGGTGAGTATTATCATACGATCAAATATTTCATCAAATCTTTGCTAAGCAAAATGAGTTCATTGCTATAGAGTCATCATTTGGATTCTATTTAGGTTACATGCAGTTAATAAAGAAATAAATAGCTGAACTCTGTTTTGCCTTTTATACCCCAGTATCTTTGCCAAATACTCAAGGCTCAGGGAGGGTCACTTCAGCACAAGCTGTTGCAAATTTCCAGAATAAATGCTGATTCTGTAATCTTTTATTGTGTAATAAGACTCTGGAGAACTACCTTGTCAGAGTTAAGGCTGCCTCTCTCTGCAAAACTTGCTATTTGTTATTGCAAAATATAATTGAGGACAACTCATAATTTGGGGGTACACAATTAAGGAAACTTTCAAAAATCATCTTCCTGGAAAAGAGTATAGTCCTATTTTCCACCCTAGTCTCAGTTCCTTTAAGAAAATGTAATCACTTTTACATGTGATAAACTATGTCTTTAGAACACAGCCCAGTTATTCTTTCTGTAATATGAACACCGATGCTTGAAAGAGCTTGTTATCCCCTCCATCCCAGCTAAGCTTTGTTCCTCCTTTAGCAATCTGTGCCACTTATACCTCAGCTGGAACTAGTAATGTTTCTAAGGCTTGTTCACACTGCTAGTCTGATTAACTGCTATAAAAACAAAACAAATGTCACATCTTATATTATCCTGGAAATGTGTATCTTCTTGTTGACAATAAACACAATTATTTTAATATTTAGATACCTTCCTATTTGACTGTAACCCTCTGGGTGGAATATAGTAAAATACATTTAAATAAAACTAAGAGGAAAACTGCATCTTAGAGAAGGATCTTCCATACTCCCTGAAGAGTTCCATCTATCCCTGTACTAAATATCTCAGGTTAAAACTGGGAAAAGTAGAGAAGCAAGAAGGAACATTAAAGAGAGATAATAAAAATCTTTCTGTCCTCAAACCGCAAGCTTGATGAGGGACAGTATGAAATACCTTGAGAAAAATTGTATAGCTGAATGATGTGCAGGAAAAGGTTGATGAAGGAACTTGAACCTGGATAAATAATTTACCCAAGTGTTTGTGCTATCTATTACTGTGTAGTAGACAATCCCAAAACATGGTGATCTAAAACAACTATTTCCTCATGATTTTGCAATCTAAGGCTCAATACAACTTTTATCTGTTGGCTTCATCTAAGTTATCACAGTCTGTTTTATGTCTGCAGTAGTCTGGAGAGCTGCCTGGAACTGGAAAATCCAAGATGGCCTCATTTGTGCATCTTGTGCGTTAAAGTTGGCTATGATTGCATATTTTACTCTTGTTCTTTTCTAGTTTCTTTTAGGTGAACTCTCTCAGCTAGAGAATTTTTCTCCCCTGATGGCATACTCTCACAGCACTCTGTGCGTTGCCTCCTTATCCATTCACCCACCTTCATCTACACTATCCTACCCCAACTCGACCCCAACCTTTGTATCATAACTGCAATGTAATTAATTTTTAACCTCTTTGCATCTTCACTCATCCTATTTCTGCTTAAACCCTCTCCCTCACCCACCATAAACACACAGACTAGATTGTCAACTGCTTGAGAGTAGGATCCTCTTGTTCATAGTTTAACGCCCAGTGTCTAGTACAGTGCTTGGAACATAATGAGTGGCTAATTTATGCCTCTTGAGAAAGTATGATTAAATAGGAAAGTCATGAGTTGAAAATAAAATAAAAATTGCATTGCACCACAAGGGAATTTCCACGAATAAATAACAAAAGTCATTCAAGGATGTAAAGTTCAAGGGTTTAAGTGATTAGTTATTACAATGAGTTAATAATAGTGTATAATAAAATCCATTGTTTAATTGCAAGCTATTT
>NW_006408600.1:2914605-2917927 GCF_000296735.1 Chrysochloris asiatica | reverse complement strand
AACCTTAAGGTCAGTGGTTCGAAACTACCAGCTGCTCCACGGGAGAAAGATGGGGCTTTCTACTCCCGTAAAGATTTACACCCTCGGAAACCGTATACAGGGTCACTATGGGTCGGAACCGACTCGACGGCACATAACAACAACAACAACGCAATATTACTTTTGGAGTCCTGGTGTAGCGCTGTGGATTAATGAGTCAGACTGAAAAGTCGTTTGAACTGCAAGGTCGGTGGTTCAAGCTCACCAGATGATCCTTGGAAACCCTATACAGGGTTGCTATGGGTCAGAATTGATTCAATGGCACTTAAGAACAACAACAACCCAATACTTAATAATATACATATGTTAAGTGATGTAGAGTCAGTTCCAACTCATAATGACCCTGTGTAGGGTTTCTGAGTAGCAGCTGGTGAGCTAAAACTGCTGACTTTGTGGTTCAAACTGACCTTGCAGTCCAGTGCAATCTTTTCCATCATTTCTGAGTACAAAAAATGTGAGGTACCAACCATTCCCCCCTACAATTCTCAGTACTCCTTAGTCGGGTTTGATAATCCATTACAATGACCACACAGAACCCAGGCACCATACTAACAGTTACAGCATTTATTCAGGAAGTTAACAGGTTACACTACAGCATAAGAAATGCTCAGGGCATTTTTTGTTCCAGTCAGCTGGTGATAAATGCCCACAGGACACACCACTCCACCATAAGCCTCAATCTAAAGGCACTCAGCTGTAGCTCTATAGGTCAGCACACCCAGCTCCCCACTTAAGTGCCTAAAGGAAACCCCACTCTAGAAGCAAATTTCCTGCCCATGGTCACTCAACTTTACCTGCTCCATGGCCTGGATCCACTGCTCTGTCTTGTGCTCTGGTTCTTGGTTTTGTTGCTGCTGTTCCTCTTCCACTCCTTCCAGTGTCTCAGCTTTCTGTTCCTTGGTCAAGAAGATTCAATGCACAGGGATCTTGGCGTCCAAAACACACACTCCTCTCTGGATCTTCTTCTTTAATGGTAGTGAAATACTCACTCTTGCTTTTATACCCATGGCTCATTTTATACCCATGCAGAGTTTCAAGTTTTTACAATTACAATGAACTCTGCTAACATCCACAGCTAAATCATATGCTTCTATCAGTATCTTCTCCCACCTTCTCTTAACCACACCCAGCAGGGCAGAAACTTTGTTTGGTGGAAATTACAGACTAGGGCTAGAAGGGACAGTTAATAATACCTAATGGTGGAAATTACAGACTAGGGCTAGAAAGGACAGTTAATAATACCTAAAAAGTTATTTTAGGTCAAAGAGGTTTTGTTAGTCTGTTTTCAGTCTAAATTTTATTAAGTAGTATGTGATCACAGAATTATCTCTAATTCTTATTTTATGAACATCACAATATATAAAACCATAAATGGGAAAATATGCTCAGTAAAAAACAAGGATTAAACAAGTGACCATTGGCCAATCATTTAGTTCCCCAAATCCCTAAAGCTCTAAGAGAATAGTTTGTTTAATATTTACCACTCCTTTTACTAGCTATATTTTTACTCACTTGGTCATTCTTCAAAACTCAACTAAATTGTCATCAATGTCAGCAAGCTTTTTAGGAATCACTCTGTGTTAAGTGACAACTACATGTTTTCCTAGTACTCATTCTTTCCTTTTACCATAGTATATTCCATTAGATTACAACCTAATTGAGGACTATGATGCTAACAAGACACTCAACAAAATTTATGGAAGAAAAGAATGATGAAAAAGAATTAGCACATTATTTATTATATAGGACAAGACAGTTTTGGTTCAACAGTAGAATTCCCACCGTCCATATGGAAGACTCAGATCAATCCCCAGCCAATGCACTTCATGTGCAGCCATCACTTATCTGTCAGTGGGCTTGCATGTCGCTATGATGCTAAACAGTGTCAGTGGTGCTTCAGACTAAGACAGCATTGTACTTCAAGATAGGTCTTGAAATTTTCTTTTTGACGACGAATGGAAAGTCATTCTTCTTTAGTTTGTTATTCTGGAATAGTAAACCATATGACTGTATGATTCATAATGGTCTATACCAGTCCATTTCAGCTCATTAATGCCTGAAGAGTCCTGGTGTGGTGCTGTAGAAGGTTGGTGGCTCAAACCCGCTAGTCACTCCAGAAACCCTATTAGGGTCACTTTGAGTCAAAACCAACTCAAGGTTAATTAGCAATAAAAACAACAGTGCCTACCATATTGATCATTATATGTTCCATTTTGTTTTTGATGACTTCCAATTTTCTTATACTCAGACTTCATACATTCCACATTCTGATTATTAATAGATATTTAAAGTTGTTGATTCACATTTTGGTTGTGCCCATCAGCAAATGAAGGTCCCAGACGATTAGTTCCCTTCATGACACTAAAGTCAACTCTACTTTGAGGAGACAACTCTTTTCCAGTCATATTTGAATGCCTTTCAATCTGAGGGTCTCATTTTTTGGCACTATATCTGAAAATGTTCTGCTGTTATTCGTACGGTTTCCAGTGAATAATCATTCAGAAGAAGTCTGCCTCTTCTTTTTCATCATCTGTCTTAGTCTGGAAGCTCTGCTAAAACCTGCCTATCATGGGTGACCTGGATGGTATTTAAAATAATGGTTAAATAGCTTCTAGCATCACAGAAATACAAACCACTACAGTATGATGTGAAAGATGAGTGGCAGCATTTTGTTTTTGTTATTGTTGTTGTTGGGTGTCATAGAGTTGGTACCGACTCATAGCGAACCTATGAACAACAGGACAAAACACTGCTGGTCCTGGGCCTACCTCACAATTGTTGCCATGCTTGAGCCCATTGATGCTGCCATTTTTACCAATTCATCTCTCTAGGAGTCATCCTCTTTTTCTCTGACCCTCCACCTTACCAAATATGATATCCTTCTCCAGAGACTGCTCCCTCCTGACAATATGTCTGAAGTATGAGAGACAGTTTGGCCATCCTGGCCCCAAAGAGCACTTTGGCTGTACTTCTTCAAACACAGATCAGTTTGTTCTTTTGGCAGCCCATGGCACTTTCGATATTCTCCAGCACCATAACTCAAGAGCCTCAATTCTTCTACAGTCTTCCTTATTCACTGTCCAGCTTTCACATGCATATGAGGTGACTGAAAGTACCATGGCTTGGGTCAGGAGCATCTTAGTCCTCAAGCTGACATCTTTGTTCTTCAACACTTTACAAAGGACTTGTGCAGCACATTTGCCTAATGTAACACATCGTTTGGTTTCTTGACTCCTGTTTCCATGAGTGTTGATAGTTGATCCAAGAAGAATGAAGTCCTTGA
>NW_006408600.1:2876661-2914310 GCF_000296735.1 Chrysochloris asiatica | reverse complement strand
AAGAGCAAAGATGTCAGCTTGAGAACTAAGGTGCACCTGACCCAAACCATGGTATTTTCAATAACCTTGTATACATGTGAAAGTTGAACAGTGAATAAAGAAGACCATAGAAGAATTGATGCATTTGAGTTATAGTGTTGGAGGAGAATAATAGTGCCAGCATATTATTAAGGGAAATTTTCATCTTATCCATTTTCAGTCTGAAGGACTTTAAGCCCTTAATATCTCCTCTAGTAATGTAGAAGCAGTGAAGAACCTGAAACCACCACAGCCCATAACCCATCTACAATACTCTTTGAAAGGAAAAAGCTTCCTATTAGGTTAAACTGATAGGAAGATGGACTGCAGGGAAGGTTTCAGAAAGTAAAAAGAAGTGAGAAGTAATGTAAGGAGGATGTTGTTCTGTTTGATGAAAGACTATAGATGATGATCTATCCTCTTTATTTTTGTTAAAGTTTGTTGTTATTTGTTGTGTGTCATGAAGTTGAGTTTGACCTATAATAACATGGTGTGACAGAGTAGAACTACCCCCTTGGGTTTGTCTAGCTGTAATCTCTACAAAGCAGGTCATCAGGTCTTCCTTCCACAGTGGGTTCTAACCACCAATCTTTTAGTTGGAAACCAAGTGCTTAGCCACTGAGCCAAGATGGCTCATGTTTTAAAGTTTATTTTATGCTTATTGAAAACTTAAGACTAACTACTAAGATTTAAGATGTAACTTTCAAACCATTTGGAGGAAAACAGTAACAATGAGAACTTAAAGCCATGAAAGGCAGCAAGAAAACACAGTAAAAAGAAGCCACAAACTATGATGGCAAGACTACATCCATGCATATCAGTAATCACGATATTATTTTGTGTGTTAAATTCATGTATTATAAGGCAAAGATTTTCTTACTGGGGAATCATTACAGCTATATACCCTCTTTTTTAAGAGATCCAAGTAAAATGAAACAGTAGTCAACCAAAATCCACTGCCATTGAGTCGATTCTGACTCCTAGTGAACTTATAGGACATAGAAGAACTGCTCCTTTGGGTTTCCAAGACTCTATACTTTATGGGAGCAGACAGTTTCATCTTTCTGCCATGGGGATGCTGGTGGATTTGAACTGTCCAGTTTGCAGTTAGCATCTTAATGCCTAACACACAGCACCACAATACAGGGATGTTACATCAGGGATTTTACAACCATAGTGAGAAATTTTAAAGCTCATCAGTCACTCCTCAGAAACTCTATACAGTGTCACTGTGAGTCAGAACTGACTCAACAGAATTTAAAAAAACAACATCTTTAAAAATTAATTAACCAAAAAAGTTATAAATAATTTTTAAAGCACAATTAAATGGCTTTAAAATGCACTTATAAAATGCTTTATATTCAACAGGCTATATGTTATTTTCAAACACATGGAGTATTAAAAAAAATTTACTGTGTATTAAGAAATAAAGTAACTTTGACAAATCTTCAAAGCAAAAGCCATAGATTATATTATACATGATTAAAATCCAATAAAACTAAGTTAACACCAAAAAGTCAATCATCCAAAAGGTAAGAAAAAGGTCAACATGTCCACAGAAAAATCAAGTTTTCTAAATAATTTTTAGAAGAATAAGAAATAAAATGTAAACTTAAAAAACAAAACAAAACTATTTTGAAATAAAAAGGCCCTGCTAGATGAAAGGGCAGTGACCTGTTAGATGAAAGATCAGATAAAAGCCCACCATTTGCTCTTTGGTAGAAACTGTCAGTCTGCCTCTGTAAAGATTTACAGCCCTAGACTCTGTCTTGTACAATAGCTATGAGTTGTAATTGACTCAACAGCAAATTTGTTTTTTTGCTTTGTATTTAGAAATAAACAAAAATGGCATAGTAAAATGTGACATTCTACTGGTATAACAGTTAGTTTGCTTTCAAGTAATAGAACAACCAACTCAGCACTGCTTAAACAATGAAAAACAAAAGCTATTATTTCACATACCAAGATAGAGCAGTTTAATGCCATCTGGAAACCAGACTGTTACATATTTCTTTTCTGTTATCCTTAGCATGTTATCTTTGTTCTTAGGTTCTTGTTGTTAGGTGTCCTCCAGTCTGTTCGGACTCATTAGAATACCAGTATGACAGAACAAAATGTTGTTCAGTCTTGTGCCATTCTCACAATTGTAGGGATGTTTAAACCCATTCTTACAACAATTTTTAAAATCCATTTCATTAAGGGCCTTCCTCCTTTTTGCTGCCCATCTACTTTACCAAGCCTGATGTCCTTCTCCAGGGACTGGTCTCCTCTGATATCATGTCCAAAATAAGCAAGATAAAGTCTCATCTTTCTCATGTCTAAGGAGCATTCTGGCTGTACTTCTTCCAGTGCATAAGTTCTTAGTCTAGATCCTCTCAGAGTCTCACGATGACTGCCTCAGTTCTAAGTACCATATTCTGCTTCTACTGAGGATTGTTGGTGACTACATGTCTCTTCTTTGTGTCTGTTTTTTTAAAAGAGTAAGACAACTTTTCTTAGAAGCCCAAAATAAAATTCCCTTTACATCTCACTGATTAGAATGTGGTCAACACATCTTTCTAAACTAGTGGCTATGTAGGTCAGTAACAGGATTACCATGATCGATTTATCAGATAGATGCACATGCCTTGAGTTTGATCATAGGGTCAGACCCTGGGGTCAGACACTCATGAAGCACAAGACCACTTAAAGAAAGGTAGATCCCTGATCAAATGCAAAATCCTCTTAGGGAATAAAAAAGGGGGAAAGGCAGAACATTTTATTATTGGATAGGCAGTCCACAGTGTCTGCTATGTGATCAAATTGATATTCTGAAAAATATATTTGTTAGAAAAAAACATAATTAAGTTTCTAAATCAAGAATACTAAGCAAGAGCAAAATATACCCAAGGAAATAAGCATATAGGAAATCAAAAATTAAATAAAAACTTTAAAAATTGATGATAAAAAACCATATTAGTAGAATTATTAGTAAAACCAAAACTTGGTTCTTTAAAAAGACTGAAAGAATCTGACAATAGTGAAAGTTCAGTGGTAGAATTCTTGTTTTCCTGTGGAAGACCTAGGTTTCATTCCTGGCCATTGCACTTCATGTGCAGACATCACCCGTTAGAGATGGCTTACAAATTGCTATGATGTTAAACAGTTTCAGCAGAGCTTCTAGACTAAGACCAATTAATAAGCACATGCCTGGTGATCTACTCCTTGAAATTAGCTAATGAAAACCCTGTGAATCACAACAATTAGAACTATAGCTGATCCTGGGTATGATGGAGGAGTAGATAGCAATTAAATTAATTGTGCATGGGATTGTCATAAATCTTGTGCTGATTCCTTATAATACAACAACACTAACAACAATACAATGTGATAAAAGAGCAAGTTTGATAAAGAGCAAAGGTGATAAAACAAATACAAACAATATTAAGAACCAGAAAGGAAGCAAAACTATAAATAGATCAATTTTTGTTTTTAAGTTAAAAAAAAAAAACTATGTTGCTATTGGTTGAATATTGTCCTTCAAAAATATGTGTTATAAATCCTAACCTTTATACCTGTGAGGTTGGCTCAGGACTGGACAGTGTTTCATTCTATTGTGTATAAGGTCACTATGAGTTGGTTCATTGTCATGCCTACCCAACAATGACAACAACAAGCCTGTGGTTATAATTTCATTTGGAAATGGGTTATCTTTGTTGTGTTAATAAAGCAGGATTGTTGTATGGTGTGTCTTGAGTTAATATCTGACAAAATATAAAAGAAACAGATTAAACAATCTGAGCTGTAGGGAGATATGGGGAATGAAGGAAGAGAGATGCCAAGCCACATGGAGATCTCTAAGGTACTAGGAAATAGAAGCTGAGACGTTGAGGACTATGGTCTCTCTCTGTCCTAGCCAAGAGAAAGAATACTTTCCCCTATATCTGATGTCTTGATATAGATTTTAGCTGAGAAAATGTCTGTTTGTTAAAACCAACTACTTGAAGTAATGATGTTATAGCACAAATTCTCACAACTGGACCAATAAATAACATCATGATAAATGGAGAAAACATTGAAATAGTCAAAGACTTCATTTTGCTTGAATCCACAATTAATGCCCATGGAAGCAACAGTCAAGAAAGGCTATATTCCATTAGGCAAATCTGCTGCAAAAGACCTTTTTAAAGTATTAAAGAGCAAAGTTGTCACTTTGAGATTTAAAGTGCACCTGGCTCAATTAATGTGAGTCACCTCGTTTGCATGTAAAAACTGAGTCATGAATAAGGAAGCCCAGAGAAGAATCAATGCATTTGAGTTATGGTGTTGGTGAAGATTATTGAAAGTACCATCGACTGCCAGAAGAAAAAACAAATCTGTTTTGGAAGAAGTACTGACAGAATGCTCTTCAGAATTGTGAATGGTGGGACTTCCTCTTTCAGACTTCAGACATTTTGGCAGGAAGGACCAGTCCCTGGAGAACAGCATCATGATTCGTAAAGTGGAGAGTCAGGAAAAAAAAAAAAAAAAAGGAAGCCCCTCAACTGTGACAGCAACAATGGGCTCAAACATAACAGTATTTGCGAGGATGGCTTAGGACTAGGTAGCATATTGTTCTGTTGTATGTAAAGTCGCTATGAATTAGAACTAACTCAACAACACCCAACACCACCAAAAATGTCTATTTCAGTTTTGGATGAGTCTCCAAAAGACAGACAATACAAGAAAAGGTACAAATACTACCAATATCCAAAGTGAGGAAGTAAATGACCTGTACAGATCCGGCAATGGATGTTTCTTATATGCCTAATAGAAAAGAGAGGCTATGAAGAAGTGAGGTTGTTGGCTCATGTTAGTTCCTCCCCTGTCTCCATGTCTAGGACACCTCTAGTGGACTGCTACTTCAAAAACAAAGATTCTAGCTGCAAATCTGGGAAGTTACTGCTTTTTCACTAATGTCAAACTAAAGGTGCACCATTCCTAGAGGTCACTTCAAAATGAATCTTACCTAAGAAAGATCTACTGAGTAGTGAAAACTGATTTTAGATGTACATGTATGTAGAGGTCATTATGTGACCAGATAAAGGAGATCTCTGCTTGAATCAAGAGAGGAACACCAGGGGATCTGTAGCCTCAGCTCCAAAGTACCCATAGAGCAGAGTTTGCTTTTAACAATTGCATCAATAAGAGGAAATCAGTTCCGTATTATCACTATGTTATTCAAGTACAACTCTTCTACTCCCATCTCTCTTCTACCCAGGAGTTGCCAAAAGCAATCTGGGGAAATGGGAGCAGAGGAATGACAGAAGCCAGTCACTCCCTTTTCCCTGCAGGCTAACCTGATTTCTGAGACAAGAACTTTTCATTTGAACTAAGATCCAGAAATTATTGTTTAATTATTACCATAAGCATGGCATTTTAATTTCTAAAATGAGACTACTAAAAGGAACAAGAACTATGGGGACAGGAACAATGAAAGACCTAGATTCAGAGAACAGATTTAAATGGAAATGTGGCAAATGATGATGTTGGCTTGGATTATAAACTATGAGCCTACGGATCTCACTTTTTAATATTCTGGTAACATATATTATTTTAGCAATTTGGCTCAAAAGAAAGTTGAAGTCCTGTAGATTTAGACACCCAAAGAAAATGACAAATTTTCTAAAGAATTGGCTGGTGCACTACATACGTGTTAAAAAATCAAAATTAAACACAAATTATCTTGAGAAAAACTGGAAGTGCTGAATACTAATGGTGAGTAAAAATCTGTAAAAATGCAGAGTCCCTTAAAATTCTAGATTGATGAAATGGATGTTGTTGTTGTGAGTGCCGTCGAGTCGATTCTGACTCATAGCAACCCTATATAGGGTTTCTAAGGAGTGACTGGTGAGCTTGAACCGCCGACTTTGCAATTCAAATGACTTTGCAGTCTGACACATTAAGCCACAGTGCCACACCAGGACTCCTGATGAAATAGATAGTACCCCTAAATTCAGGCAGCACTTTGTACCACTAAATTCAATGGAAATTATCCAGCTTTTGATTTCATAACCAGGAAAGCATTCACTCTAGAGTCTTCCAATAATCCATTCAGTTATTCAGCCAGCATATTTCTCTTTCACGGAGCTCAATCTGCTTCAAATCTATAACTAGTATATTTATAAAAACAAATATAACCCATGTTGAGATGGTTAGATAAGAAGATTAAAGGCTTCTAGCCTAAGAGTCTTTGACAACCAAGTTTTATGTCTAGAGACAAACCACAGAGGTTATGCAAATAAATCTGGAACAGGAAAAGAAAACAATCCCATGTCCAGTATAATGTGGCTATGTAAAAACTCATTTCTCAGTCATATACCATATTCTTTGTATAAAAAAATCATAAAAATAAATTCAAAAGACATTAATTCCACACTCACTTAATAGCCTTAAGAAACTTTGCCAGCTTTTGTAAATACACTTGCACTTCTCAGTTACCTATAGGAATACTGAAGATGGATTCTAGTATTTTGCTCTAAGTGAACTCAGATTGGTAGCCTGGAACCTTATCAAGAGGTTCACGTGGCACTGAGACATTTCCTAGAAATGCTCTCATTTCCTAGTGGATGTACTTCATTGTAACTTAGGACCCATCAATGATTCAGAGTACTGTGGTTTTGAAATGATTCATACATAAGGGTTGTAACAATGTGAGTCATATAAAGGGGAAAAGGTGTGAGGATATAAATTTATTATAGGACAGCACACCACAAATCTATGAACAAGGTTAGTCAGGAAGTGAGAGAGAATGTAAGCGAGTGTACAACCTTGGTCATTCACATTTTCTTCTTTTCTGACAAATGCAGATTGCTAATCTCAGAGGATTCATGCAATGAATCACAAATGAAAACCGTCATAGAATCTGCTCAGTATGATTCATTCAACAGACATTTGTTGAACTTTCAGTATGTGTCAGGAATTGTGCTAGGTGCAAAATGGAATAGATGGGTGAACAGATTGATAGATGACTAGATGGATTGATAATTAGATGGTAGATGGATGGATGGATAGATAGATAGATAGATAGATAGATAGATAGATAGATAGATAGAGGTAGGTAGGTTAGATAAAGACTGCTTTCCATCAAAGAACTCCCACTTCAGGAAAAGTATCAAACAAGTAAACATTTTCTACTGACTAAAAGTCCAAAGACATAATCAAATACTCAGGGCCAGAACATGGATGTTAAAACTCCCTGAGGAATTTATTTGCCCATGCCATTGAACTGGATTGGGCCTTAATATATTTATATCACTCAGTGTTACTTTTTTTATTTTTCCGTACAGCACAAAATAATATTAACTTCTTAAATCCCTTAAGACTAACTTATTGCAAGTTAATAATATAAATTTAAACTACTTCCTCATTTTGTGTGCCTCTAAAACAACAGAATATGAAAAAAAATACACTTCATTTATGAAAATTATTTGGCATAGTTAAAATGGAAAATTTCTAGACAAATTTAACTGTTTAGGTGTTAAATTTTAGGTTACTAAATATTATGATGAGTGTGTCTCTCTAAATCTAGCATACAAAAAACTGTAATTTATCCTTATATTAGGGAACCTCTTAACTAAGATCATTTAGAGCAGTGTGTCACTCAATATGATGTCTTCTGCAGCACTTAGCAAAAGGCATTACTTATCTGTGCTCCATAGGGTTTTCAAGACCTTTTGGAAGCATGTCTTGAGAACTTTCTTCTGAGACACTTCTGAGTGAACTTGAACCACCTACCTTTGTGTTAGCAGTCACAATTTTAACCACTGGAATCACCCAGAGACTCCTTATGGACAGTGTCACTATGTAAATATTGGTTGCATTGAGATTCAGTATTGAATGACCAGTACTTAGAGATTATATAACTGCATTGATTAATGTGACATATGTCAGGATGACAGTTTCCCAAATGAAAAAGAGACAAGGGTATCCCTTCCTGTTTTTCCTTCCTTTCTTCTATCATTCCTTTGTTAATATAAAAATTCTTTCAATCCACTGTTATATACAAAATACTGTTCTAGGCATAGTAAAGGGAACAAAGGTAATGAGTACAGGAATCCTGTCCTCAAGGAATTCACAGTATAATACATCTGTGACTGTGACAGATAAACAAATACTTCAAATACAAACTATACATCAATGTCACTTGGAAAGTATAAGCCTGTGCTGTACATTATGGTAGCTACTAACCACATGTGGCTACAGAGCATTTGAAATTTGGCTTGTTCAAATTGAGATGTGCAGTAAATGTAAATCTACACTTTAGATTTTGAAGACTAATATGAAACATCCAAGACACAAAAGGAGGATACATTAATAATTACAAATGATTGGAAAACAAAGAGGAAGGGTACATAATTGGAAAATGTGGTGTTGGTGATAGAAAAAAGTGCTGGAAATTACATGATAGAAATTTACAAGATAAATAACATATTTGGACTCCTGATGTGGTGCTGTAGGGTCAGCACTGAGCTTCGAACCACAAAGTCAGCAGTTTAAACCCACCAGAAGCTCTTTAGAAACCCTATACAGTTTCACTATGAGTCTGAACTGACTTGGCAGCACTTAACAACAAGAACTATGACTTATTGATTTCAAATACCTTTCTTAAGCAACATAAAAGGCAATTCTACATGTGGACTTCAACAGATGGAATAGAAGAAATGATGGAGAAGCTCAATCTCATCAGTGAAATTAAGGCCAGGGTCAGACTGTGGAACAGACCTTCAATTGTTCATATGCACATTCAAGCTGAAGCTAAAGAAAATTGAAACAAGCCCACAGGATTCAAAATATTATCTCTAATATATCCTTACTGAATTTAGAGACTACATCAAAAATAGATTTGATGTATTAGACATTAATGACTAAAGATCCTCATAGTGGAAGAAAACAAATGATCATTAAAAAAAAAAAAAAAAAAAGAAAGAAAAAAAAGACCAAAATGGATGTTAAAAGAGCCTCTGAAATCTGCCCTTAAGCAAATAGAATCTACAGTAATAGAAGAAATGAGGAAGGAAAAGAGTTGAACAGAAAATCAAAGGGCAACTCAAAAGACGAAGGTTAAGTATCACAATGAAATGTGCAATGATCTAGAGTTAGATAACCAAAAGGGAAGAAATGCTCAGCATTTCTCAAGCTGAAAGAACTGGAAAAAATCCAAGCCCTGATTCTCAATAATCAAGGATTTTACAGGAAAAACATTGAATGATGCAGGAAGCATCAAAAGAAGCTAGAAGGAATACATAAAGTCACTGTACCAAAAAGAACTAGTTAACACACAACCATTTATAGGAGTATCAATGCTCAAGAAACAATAGAGTCGAGGGAAGAAGTTTCAACTGCACTAAAGGTAGTGTAGAAAAACAAGGCTCCAGGAACTGATGAAATACAAATTGAAATCTCTCAACAAACTGATGTAGTGCTGGAGGTGCTCACTCATCTATATCAATAAATTTGGAAGACAGAATCTGACCCAAAATTGAAAGAGATCCATATTTGTGCATATCCTAAAGAAAGGCAAATCTGCTGCACAATATTTTAAAGTGTTCAAGAGCACAGATGTCAACGTGAGGACTAAGATGCTCCTGGCCCAAGCCATAGTATTTTTAATAACCTTATATGCATGTGAAAGTTGGACAATGAATAAAGAAGACTGTACAAGAGTTGATGCATTTGAGTTATGGTGTTGGAGGAGAATATTAAAAGTACTATGGACTGCCAGAAGAACAAACAAATTTGTGTGGGAAGAAATACAGTCAGAGTGCTCCTTAGAAGCCAGGAGGGCAAGACTTTGTCTCTCATAGTTCAGACTTATTATCAGCAAGACCAGTTCCTGAAGAAGGAAATCATGCTTGGTAGAGTGGAGGGTCAACGAAAAAGAGAAAGACCCTCAATGAGATGGATTGGCACAGTGACAGCCGCAATGGGCTCAAACATAGCAACGGTTGTAAGGTTGGCATAGGACCAGGCAGTGTTTCATTCTGTTTTGCATAAGGTCACTATGAGTTGGTACCAACTGGATGGCACCTAACAACAACAAAAACAAAGAAAAGTGACAACGGAATACAAAAATTGTTAAACAACATCATTAATATCACATGCAAGTAAATTTTGCTGAAAATAATTTTAAAACTGTTGCAGCATTACATCAACAGGGAGCTGCCAGATGTTCAAACAGGATACAGAAGAGAACATATCAGGTTGGATCTTAGCGGAAAGCAGCAAATACCAGAAAGATGTTACATGTGCTTTATTGACTGTGCAAAGGCTTTCAACTGTGTGAATCACGACAAACTATGGATAACATTGCAAAGAATGGGTATTCCAGAACACTTGACTGTGCTCATGAAGGACCTGCATATAGACCAAGAGGCAATCATTAGACCAGAATAAGGGGATAGTTAGCAGTTTAAAATCAGGAAAGGTGTGCCACAGGGTTGAATCTTCTATCATACGTACTCCACCTGTATGCTGAACAAATAATCAGAAAAGCTGAAATATATGATGAAAAATGTAACCTCAGGATTGGAGGAAGACTCATTAACCAATCCTTATATGGTGCTGTGGGTTAATGCTGGATTGCATAGTTGCTTTGAATCGCAAAGTCAGCAGTTCCAGCTCACCATCCACTCATTGGGAACCCTATACAGGGTTGCTATGGGTCGGAACCGACTTGACGGCACTTAACAAGAACAGCATGATACAACCTCACTTGCTAGAAGTAAAGAGGACTTAAAATATTTACTGAGGAAGATCAAAGATTATAGCCTTCAGAATAGATTGCACCTCAATGTAAAGAAAACAAAAAGCCTCATTACTGGACCAATAATTAACATCATAATAAATGGAGAAAAGATCGACATTGTCCAAGACTTCAACTGGATCCACAATCACAGCTCACTGAAGCAGCAGTCAAGTAATCAAAAGATGTATTTCATTAGGCAAATCTGCTGCAAAAACCTTTTCTAAATGTTCAAGAGCAAAGATACCAGTTTGAGGACTAAGGTGTGCCTGAGCCTGATTCAACCCCTAGTATTTTCGATTGCCTTATATGCATGAGCACGTTGGATAATGAAAAAAGAAAACTAAGTAGATGTGAATTACGGTGTTGGTAAAGAATATTGAAAGTACCATGGACTGCCAGAAAAACAAAAATTCTGTTATGGATGACGTACAGCCAATGTGCTCCTTAGAAGCCAGGATAAATGATGCAGTATGCATGATACTTTGGACATGTGGTCAGGAATGATTAGTCCCTGGAGAAGGACTTGTCAGCATAAAGTGGCTAGTCAGCATAAAAGAAAAAGACCCAAACGAGATGGCTGGACACAGTTTCAGCAACAATGAACTCAGACATAAAAACAATTATGAGGATGGTGTAAAATGATAACATATTTCTACTGGGCAGTACTATTGTGAAGAAAAGGTTATGGGTATTTAGAGATGGTCGCACTTACTTCCAACTTGGAGACAATAGCAGGGGAGCAGGGAATCCAAGGAGATTTAATAAAGGCTTTTGAGGTAAGGTACTTTCAAAAGTTTAAACTCATATGTCAAGTGCTGGTAGAGAATTCAAGAGTAATAAAACTGAATTTCACATATCTATGACCGCTTCATGCAACGTGTTTGAGTTCTACTTTTGTTCTACTTAAGGTGCTCTAGGTGATTCCAGCCCACTTTTTTCCCACCTCGTATTTGTTTATAAAGTGCTTTCCCATCTTCCAAGCACTCTCAGTACACCACACTTTCACTTTGGGTTTGCAATATGTTTTATGGATTGAATTGTGTCCTCAAAAATATGTGTTGCAAATCCAAATGTCTATAACTATAGATACAATCCCATTTGGGAATATGGTTTCCTTGGTGATGTTAATGAAGTCATTTCAGTATAGGCTGTATTTTAAACTAATGACTTTTGATATATAAAAGGAGCAGACTAGGTCCAGAAACAAACAAGTACAACTAGGGTTGGGTTGACGTCACACAAAAAACAACAAGAAACCAAGAAAAAGAAGCTAAAAGAGACAAGGATTTTAGACAAAGACTTACTCCTAGTAAGTATTGAGCAAAAAAAGATGTTTGTCAAAGCCCCCACTTCTGGTATTTCTGGTACAGCAGAAGTAAGAAAGAAACTAAAACATATATATCATCATAGATTCTATGACATAGAGTGTTATTGTTAAGTTGTGTCCAGTTATTTCAAACTCATAGCAACCCAATGACAAGAGAACAAAACACTGCCTAGCCCTGTGTCACCCTCTCAATCTTCACCATATTTGAGCTGTTGATTCAGCTCCTGTGTCAATTCATCTCACCTAGGGTCTTTCTCGTTTTGAGCATGATGTTGTTCTCCAGGGACTCGTAACCTCCTGATAGCATGTCCAAAGTGCATGAGATGAAGTCTTATCGTCATTGTTTCCAAGGAACTGTAGAGCTGTACTACTTCCAAGATAAATGTATTTAATCTTCTGGAAGTCCATAGTACATTCAGTATTTTGCACCAACACCATAATTGTAAGGTATCCATTTTTCTGCAGTCTACATTGTCTTGTTTTCTCACACACATGAGGTGATTAAAAATACCATGTGTTGGGTTAGGCACACCTTAGTCCTAAAAGTGACATCTTTGCTTTTTGACACATTAAACCCATCTTTTACAAGAAATTTAAGTTAGAGTGTTCCCTTCATAATTAGGATTTTTTTTTAAACAATTAGGAAATGCTAGGTAATGCACGCAGAATCCCTGAATCGTGCTGTTAAATGCCATGACTCCTAACTGGAAAAACAGGTGGTTAAAATCTACCCAGAGGTGCACTGAAAGAAAGGCCTGGTAATGTACTTTCAAATAATCCCCCCTTGGAAGTCCCATAGAACACACATCTAATTTGACACACGTGAGGTCACCATTAATCAAAAATGATTCAATCATACCTGGTTTTGTTGTTCTTGCTGTTTGTTTTTATTTTGATTTACTGTAAGTAATGCATTCAGATCACAAAGCCAGTAAGTGATGGAATTAAGATTCAAATTTTTAAATTGAGCAGCTTTGCTTAGAATCTTTCTAGTATATCACACTATCTCCCTCTCATAGGGTCCCACTCTCCAAACTGATCTTTTAACCAACATGATACCTAGTCTTTCAGACAGGCTTCAACCAGGCCTAGGTATCAACTCTGAACCACCGAGTTAGAACCAGTCCTTACAGTGGACCATATGTCATGTGTACTAAAGGTCCAAGGCAAGTTAGCGAAGAAATGGAAAGAGAAAGAAAAAAAAAAAAAAATGTTGATGAGTACCAATAACCAAAATGCTTGGCACTTTGTATTCTATCAGATTTAAAATTTGTAGTAACTTTTGGAAATAAATGTTTTTCATATCATTTGCATATTGGAGATTCTCCACAACATCTCATTATGCTGACATTAATTGGTCATCTACTTTAAAGTCTTTAAAGTCTCACTATGCTCTCCTGGGTTCATGGAAGCTTCCTGGCAGATAATCCTCAGAATCACTTTAGGATGAATACTCATGAAGTCTGTGCTCTAGGGTCATAGCCTAAAATGGTAATTATCCCATTCAGTTAGAATGAATAAGAATAGCATCATCACTTTACATCTGTTGTTGCTATTGTTAACTTCTGTCAAGCTGGCCCCTGATTCATGGCTACCCCCATGCACAATAGAACAAAATGCCCCTTTACTCCAGGTCCTACACCATCCATGTAATAGGTTGCTGATGAGACCATTGCTACCCATAGAAATGTAATCGGTTGATTTTTGAAAGTAGAATGCCAGACCGTCTTACTAGTTCAGCCCCACATTACATTTATTGACAGTTTATGTGCCAAGGAATTTTACACTATCAACTAGATCACACCATATTTTCCATTTCATAGATGAGCAGAGATTTTGTAAAATATTAAATAACTTGCCCAACGTCAGGTGATTGGATAATAGCAGAGTTGGGATTCAGACCTTTGACCATCTCTTTCCAAAATCCACATCTTTTTCCATGATATTATATATTCTATTATGCTGATGCCTCTTATTTCTCAATTTCCTGAGCAGACAGAAAGCAATTGAGAGAGACCACAGATCTATACTTAAGCTATATAGATAAATCTGCAGAGAAGCCACTCCAAAGTACAAGGAAAATTAAGCAGCTATTTTGTCACTCTCCCACAACATTTTGTCAGGCAAAGTGAGACTGGATCACCTTTGCTTCTTACTGGAATGGTTTTTTATTTGGCCTATAGAATCAGAAGATTTTGGAATGAGGTTCTCTAGGTACCCTTGGTATTTGCCCTAAAGACTATCTTCAACAATAAAGATAGAACTTCGAGGGTATTCTCATCTGCATATAAAGGATCCAACTAGTTAGGAAGAGATTGCAATACAGGTTAGTAATAAAGGAACATTTACGATTTTCAGCTCCCAAGTTACTGGCCCGTTGCCCAGCCTACAGTATAATATTGCTTCCCCAGAGATCAGAAGGCTATACCTCGGTGTGTGATACGCCATATGCTAGACAATCCTAACAATTTATTTCATGCCCCAACTCTTCTTACATTACCATCAGCCCTGATGATTGCATTGGGAATGAATTTTGTGGTAATGACATGTTGCAGACCTAGGATAGGATAAGTAATTTACCCCACCCCCATATGTGGGTTCTGGCTTCATGGGCTACCAGGGGAGTTATCAGACTTTATATGATTCTACACACATTTCTGCTGACTCAAAATGCATGTAAAATACACAATAGCATGCTGGGACAGAGCAGAGTTTTTGAAACTCCCTCAGGGAGTCTTTGTTCCTAAATCAATGACTGAACGTTACATGTTCACGTGCAAGTACATGCTTGCGTATGTGTGTACAAAATGCACTGGTTTAGGTGATAGAGTAGGTCATTTGGAAATCACTCTAGGATAAGCCCATGTGTTTGTTAATGTGGCATTAAAATAGTGCTGATTCATAATGCTCTTTATTTTACTTAGGTTTCTCATAGCATTGTGTTTTTTTAAAAAAATCTAGCAAAATGTATGGCCATATCTAGCTTCTTTCCCTATATCTGAGATGCATACAGCACTGCAATTTAGATTTACCTAACCTTCCATGAAGTTGGACACTTAACAGTACCTCAGCAGACCTGACCACTTTCTAAGATATTATCTTAGTCCTCATTGGTTGCTGTTGTTTAGTGACATAGAGACAGTTCCCACTCATAGCAACAAGGTCTCTAAGGAGTGACTAGTAAGATTGAGCTGCCGACCTTACAGTTGGAGCTGATCTTGTAATCCAGTGCATTAACCTACAGCACCACACCAGGACTCCATGGTAGAACTACAATCATAATCATTCAAGTCATACTAAAGACAGTTTATGTTTATGAAGGGCTTATCAGGTGCTAATCAAGCATCGAGAGCACTGGTACAATAAGCACTGGACTCCCAACCACAAGGTCAGCAGTTCAAATCCACCAGCCACTACACAGGAAATGTTGGAAATGACAATCTATAAGATCTAGCTCTGGTAGCATAGTGGTTTTGAGTCGGGCTGCTAACCTCAAGGTCAGCAATTTAAAATTACCAGCCGTTCCTTGGGAGAAATATGAGGCTTTCTGCTCCCATAAAGATTTACAGCCTCAGAAACCCTATACAGGATCGTTATGAGTTGTAACCAACTCCACAGCACACCACCACCACCACCAAGGTCTTGCTTATGATAGAATCACAGCATCATTTATGAGAAAATGCATGTGAATGTATCTATACTTCTAATTGAACATACATAGACTAGATTTAATAATCATAATAATCCATGATTATGTATGGCAAGACTTCATCTCTCATACTTCAGACATGTTATCAGGAGGGACCAGTATCTGGAAAAGGACATCATGCTTGGTAAAGTGAAGGGTTAGTCCTCCAACAAGAAGCACTTTCAGACTAAAACATACTAAAAAGAAGGTCATAATCTCCTTTAAAAAAAAATCAGTGAGTGAAAAATCAGTGGATGATAATTGTCTGATCTGCACTCAATGCCAGTTAACCAGTTAACAAAAACATCTGCAAGGGAAAAAGACATTATGCAAGGGTGACTGAAAGTGAAAAGAAAAAACAATAAAACAGTCATATCTCCTCTGGTTAGGAGAATAAGAACTTGATGCAACTATATATGAAAAAATGTTATCTTCAAAGTTTTTGCCAATTCTTCGTGTAAGCAAGACCGTTGGAAGAAGATAACTCTGTTATCTACCCAAGTTATGATTCCAACTTCTTGTACACAGATAAGATACAGTATGGAATCCAGAACATCAAAAAGAGTATTCTCTAAGTAGGACATAAAGTGCTGCAGACAGGTTATACTGCCATGTGGAAAAGGAGTCTCTGCTTTAATAGACAGTTATAATGCGCTGTCTGTAAGAATTATGTTTTGTTCAAGGAAACCTGAAGCATACATATGTGTTCTATCTAAATTTACCAATTAGAAAATAGAATAATTTAAGGAGGGTGTGAGGAGAGGGGTATATTTCATCACACACTAGTAGACATGCCCTGAAGTATGTGTAAACTGGAATATGAGCTTATTACATATGATACAGGGTAGATACCACAAAACTTCAGGAGTGCTTTTTATAATATGAAATGTTTAAAGTTATGAAAAGAACAAACAAACAAAAGCAACTGTCAACCTAGAATTCCATTTTCATTTCAAAAATGATGGTAAAATAAAGATTTGGAAACAAAAGCTGAGAGAATTCATCCTCAATAGACCAGCACTATAATATATACAAAAGAAAGTTCTTCAGGAAGAAGGAAAATGATGGAAATTTGGATTTGTGAAAAGGAACAAAAATAAGGAATAACAAATGTGTGGATAAATATACAGAACATTTTTTATATCTTTAACAGATAACTAGTTGTTAAAATAAAAAATCGTAACGATGGGCTATGTATACTTTTACCAAAATTTTTTAAAAAACTAAAAATTGTATTAACAATATATTTGGGGCTTATAATTTGTTTATATTACAAAGGATTAGAGGTAGAAATGGGAAATTTTTGTTGTAAGGTTCTTAAGCTAAAGTCTGAAGTGGTATAATACTTGAAGGTAAACTGCAATTAGTTAAAGATGTATACTGTAAACCCTACTGTAACCACCAAAAGTATGAAAGAAAGAGGTATCACCAATAAACCAGTACTAAAGAGGAAATGGAATCATAAAAAATACTCAATCAAAAGGAATTCAAAAAAAGAGGAAAATAGAAGCAAAGATAATATAGGACAAATAGAAAATAAATAATAAAATGACTAATTTGAACTCAGCATAACAACAATCACATTAACTGCAAATGGTCTAAGCATTAAAAGGCACAAATTGTCAGAGTGTATAAAAAAGTAAAACTCAATCATGTTTTATGTTCTCTAGAGAAGCAAAACCAATATAATTTATATATGTAAAAAGAGGTTTTTATCAAGGACATGTCTCACACAGTTGAAAAGATGGTCAGTTCTAAGTCCATGTGTTAGATGTTAGGCTGGAGGTTCTGACTCGTGTAACTGAAGGACTTTTGAACCAAGATTGGCAGGTCAGATGGCAAGCAGACAGGCAGGTCTGGCAGGTAAGAGGGCAGGTAAGAAGTCAGGTAAAAAGGTGAGTTGCTGATGAATCCCAGGATCCACAGATAATAGAGCAGGCTACTTGCTTAAGTGCAAAGAACAAGAGATCAGAAGACAAGCCAGATACAAGATCCAGAAGAACTAGCAGAGAATACACTAGCTTTGCCTCAACGTTCAATACATTGGAAGCAGGCCACATACCCAAAAAAACTTACCTTCAGTGGATTGCCAACTCAAAGTTAATCTCATCAAAGAGTTGACTACATTACATTAGATTTCATCATGTGAGATAATGCATCTCAACTGCAAAACCACTGAGATGCCCGGCCCAGTCAAGTTGGCACAAAACCTTAAGTATTACACACTGCTTTCAAGAAATCCACTTTAAATATAGAGACTGAGATAAATAAAAAGCAAAGCAAAAAAATATATATATTATGTAAAGCTTAAGCTTAAGAAGGAATCCTGGTGTGGCACTGTGGGTTAATGTGCTGGACTGAAAAGTTGGTTTAAACCATAAGATCGGTGGGTCAAGGTCACCAGTCACTCCTTGGAAAGCCTATACAGGGTTGCTATGGGTTGGAACTGACTCAATAGCACTTAACAACAACAAGCTTAAGAAAGTAGAAGTGATTATATGAAGATTAGGGAAAGTAAATTTCAGAACAAGAATCAGGGATAAAGAGGGACATTTTATTATAATGAGGAGTCAAGAGGGGTCCTGGTGTGGCACTTTAGAATAAGCAATGGATTGCTAACTGCAAATTCAGTAATTCAAACCCTTCAGCCACTCCTTAGAAACCGTATTCAAGGTCATTATGAGTCAAAACAGACTCAACAGGATTTAACAACAGCAACAAAGGAGTCAACAAGACATTATCATCATAAATGTATATACATACAAAACCCATATTTGAAACAAAATCATGAAAGAAGAAATCAACAAATCCACAATTATAGTCAGACTCCAAGGCTTTTAAAAATAACAACAACATGCTTTACTGAATTTGGATTGGCCAAGTGGCAGCATCGATGGACTCAAGCATGGCAACAATAGTGAGATTGGCCCAGGATTAGGCAGTGTTTTGTTCTGCTGTTCATAAGGTCGCTATGAGTTGGTACCAACTCAATGGCATCTAACAACAACAACAACTTCCTAAGGTTAGAGTCCTGGTATGGTACTTTGTTCTAATGCGCCAGACTGCAAAGCCATTTGAACTTCAAGTTTGGCAGTTCAAGCTCACCAGCTGCTCCTCGGAAACCCTATACAGGGTGGCTATAGGTTGGAACAGACTCGATGACACATAACAACAACAGCAACAACTTCCTGAGGTTATTTTGCCAGGTGTGGGTTCTATGGCCACATTCTTTGCTCACTTCTCACCCCACCACAATCACACATCCACACATACAAACACGTTTCCTTGAGCAAATGATAATTCTCAGAGATAGTGCAATACATTAACAAGTACAAGCTATAAATAAAACATCAAACCCACTGCCATTGGGTCAATTCTGACTCATAGAGCTCCTTTAGGCTGGAATAGAAATGCTCCATAAAGGGTTATCACGTCCATGTATCTACAGAAGCAGACTGCCTCATCTTTCTACCATGCAGGGACTGTTGGGTGTGAATCACCAATGTTTCTGTTATCCCAATGATTAACCAACTGTGCCACCAGGGATCCTTAGCTCCTTAGTGTAAGCCATAAAGCAATGGCAACCAAACAAAACAACCAACCCCACTTTCATCAAATCAATTCCGACTCATAGCAATCCTATATAGGGCTTTGGAGACCGTAAATCTTCATGGGAGCTGACAGCCTCATCTTTTTCCCACTGAGAAGTTGATGGGTTTGTATCACTGACCTTATGATTACCTTACCCCACAAGACATAATAATTCACTGCAGTGCATTTTTCAAAGTCTGGAACACCACAGGGATTTCAGCAAAAAGACCTAAGGTGAGAGTGGACTTCCTATTACTGATTGATATGAAGGTAAAAGACCTAGCTGCCTCGCCTTAATTTGAGCAATTCTGAAGAGTTATGCTTGGAATAGTCTGTGAATTCTGTCATAAATTCAGCCTGATACCTTCACTCTACATTGTTTCTAAGAGTTGTTGTTTTGTGCTGTTAAATTGGTTGTAGGGTTTCTGAGAGTGGCTGGTGGGATTGAACTGCCAACCTTGAAGTTACCAGTCCAGGGCTGATCCTACATCAACACACCAGGACTTCTAACAGTACTCAATAAACCTCCCACATACAAATCTCTGTCTCATATTCTGTTTCTTGGGACCAAACCTAAGATACAGAGAAATATGAGAATATAGTCAAATCCAGAGGCTAATTCACACCAACTTTTGAGGAGTAAGTAGAAGAGAAAGAGATAGAAAAATATATTAGAAGGGAAAGGCCATGAAGTAAAGAAGTAATAGTAAAAGAAGAAGAAAATTATAAGAAAACTCTATAATCCAACTGCACATTAATCAACTGGATACAAGAGACAGGAGAAGGTAAGGCTAAATTTGGGGGTTTCAGCATAGTATTTGACATTGACAAATACTGTGTCAAATTAAAGACAAGAAAGATTTTTTTTAGAGAATGCATTGGACTCTAGTCAGTAACATGCATGCAAAATGCTTAGAAGTGAAGTATACTTAAAATACATAGGTTGATAGGTAGATGTCAGGATGGATAGGTAAAGAAAATATAATAAAATGTTAACTGTGGAATTTAAGTAGTGGATATATTGGTGTTCCATGTATAAATCTTCCTACTTTTCTGTAAAATTAGACAAAAATCATAATAAAGCATTTGAGGGAACTAACACAATATGTTTAATAACCAAGTGGTCATTGATGGCCTTTTCAGAGCAGCTACAGAGCAACAGGGAGGTGTGTATTAGAGACAGATTACAGCAGGTGAAGAATGAATTGAGTGGCAAAAAAAAATGTAAACTACAGTTGTTGACATTTTCTTCCAAGGAGCTTGATTGCTAAAGCAAAGAGACAAATGGGATTAGATGTAGAAGGGAAGGTAGGGTAGAGCCAGAGGGGTTGTGTTTGTTTGTTTTCTTTTTTTGTTTTGTTTTAGATGAGATACTTTAGCATATTTGTGGTTTGTGGGGAAGGAGTTAACAAGTTGTATACTTTTGAATGTCATTTTACTGGCCTTTCTTAATTCTTAAATCAGTGCCTTTCCAAGTTCAAGGCATTGTCAGTGCCATTTCCTATTGTTGTTGTTAAGTGCCGTTGAGTCGATTCCGACACATAGCGACCCTATATAGGGTTGCCAAGGAGCAGCTGGTGAACTTGAACTGCCCGATCTTTCCGTTCAAACAGCTTTGCAGTCTGGCGCATAACCCACAGCTCCACACCAGGATTCCCCATTTCTTATTAGGAAAAGGAAAAGATTTAAGTAGAGCAGAGAATAGCAGGCCTGGGCTTAGGAGTAATAGATTTATAGTTTTGGGGAAATAATCCTAAATTAAGTCTAGTTATGAAATCTTAACGTCCACTCTATTGTTCACACAGATGTTAAGAAAACATAGATGTCCCTGTTGTTGCAAAGTACCGTTGAGTTGGTTCTGACTCATAGCAACCCTCCTTGTACAGGGTTTCTGATGAGCAACTGGTTGGTTTGAACTGCTGAGCTTGTGGTAAGCTGTCTAGTACTTGCCCTACAATGCCACCCCAGGACTCCGGATATCCCTAGACAGAAGTTTATATAACATTTTGCATCTTTCAGTCCAATAGGCTTGATTTCAAGTACTGGTTCCATAATTATTTATTCTTGTGATGTGGGGCAAAAAATCTGAAGCCCACTTCTCTCAACTATGAAGTGAAAGCAGTAGTAACATCTCCCTTGCAGGGTTGTTGTGAAGATGAAATGGGAGGCTGCTTGTTCAGTACTTAATCAGTTCTAGCACATATTAAGTTCTCAGTAAACAGCATCAATTATATAAAAGACGTGTTTTATAAACTCAGTATTCTCTTTGTCTGACGTGAAACCAGGAAGGGACTTTATGAAGATACATATGAATGGCTTGATGGAATACTTGGCACTGGAAAATGAGATACCAAATTGAAAATTGCAGGTACCCAGACACTATTCTTCTTCTCAGACATAATTAACTTGGGCTGGGTTGTGGCTTCTGCCAAGAAAAATGACTACAAGTTTCTCCCTGTCTTGTTCCTCCTGAAGGTGTCAACTAAAGCATTACCTGCCCAGACGAGTACCTAGCAGCTGAGATGGGACACCCTGGAGGCAAAAAAGATCCTTCCAACCTCTTTCAGCCTTACAACTCTGATGTGGAACTTTGTTCCGAAGAAGAACTGCATTCTCTGAATGATCCTCCTCCAGGAATGTTACAACTGACCAGAGATTCCTTTAAAGCAAACTTTTATTCACCAACAGTTTCTATGAAGCCCCTGAATCAAACATGCTTTTAAAGCCATGAAGTAGCAAGAAATGACTTATTCCTCAAGACTCCCAGCATATGAATTCCAGATGAGATCAAAGGTAGTTCTTTGGGTGGGAACTGCAAATATGAGACTGGCATCTCCAACATAATGACATTAATACTCCAGGAGCATTGAAAAGCCACACACAAATACTGTAGCTGCTATTCTTATTAAGTGCTGTCTAGTCAGTTCCAGGAGTCCTGGTGTGGCACTGTGGGTTAATTCGCCAGACTGAAAAGCTGTTTGAACTTCAAAGTTGACAGTTCAAGCTCACCAGCTGCTCCTCAGAAACCCTATATAGGGTCGCTATGGGTCGGAACTGACTCGACGGCACTTAACAACAAGTCGGTTCCAACTCATAGTGATCCTATGTAAGATTTCCAAAGAGGAAATTATGAGTTTGAATCCCTGACCTTAGGATTAGCAGTCCAGTGCTTATTCTACAGTATCACACCAGTACTCCAAAAGTTTTGCTAAAATGAAAAATTCTAATTCACTGCCCACCCAGGCCAATGCCTTCTGTCACAACTTTGAATGAATCCTGGGGAAAACAGGATTAAATGTATTGATTCTAATTTGACTTGTAGGAGGACCACAAATGATGCAGCATTGATTGTACAGCATTGTGCCTGCTTCAGGATGGCTGAAATTGTGCATACTCTCTCTGACACACACAAAGGGATTCTCAACAGCCAGGATTTGGTGGGGCTTTCCCCCTACTTTACAGTGAGAAAAAGGAGATAAGATTGGGTCAGAGTGGGAGATAAATAAAATTTTGGTGCACTACAAAAAGGACCCACTGGCTTGAAAAATACTGAAGTCTTAAACCAATTCCTGTGAAGATTTTACACAGATTTCTTGTGACTTAGGTCACAGTATTAGAAGGAGTGGAACTGATTAACTCAAGCTCTTACCCAGACTGATCCAAGACAAAGGATAATGATGCCAAAGAACAGGTTGCAATGTTGAGTAAGGAGAGAAGGAGAGGCTTATGGTTTCATGGTACCAATAAGCTGAGCACTTTTATTTTCAGCTAAATACTTAGATTTCTAGTTTAGAAGTCCACCAGCTTGCTGGTTCTGGCCAAATGGATTGTGATCAACTTATTGCTGGTTAATATTTCCTCCCAATTCTGCAAAATCTGGCAACCATTTGTAATTTGTTTAATCGCTGGAGTTATTTATCTCAGTAACTATTTAATTTTCACATTACAAAAGAAGTTGCTAGAAAAGTTGACCTTTCATTTACTACTTTTTATACGTCTATGTGTTGTTGTTAGAGTCCTGGTGTGGCACTGTGGGTTAATGCGCTGTACTGCAAAGTCGGTTTGATCCGCAAGGTTGGCAGTTCAAGCTCATCAGTGGAAACCTTATACAGGGTCGCTATGGGTCAGAACCGACTTGACAGCACTTAACAACCACAACAATGTGTTGTTATAAAATGTCACCAAGTCAGTTCCAGTGCTGTACATCTTTGTAGGAGCAGAAAGCCTTGCCTTTCTCACACAGAGTGGTATTTGTGGTTCACAGGTCAGTGCTTATCGTACAGAGCCACTGAGCTCCTGTGTCTGTGTGTATGTGTGTGCTCATGAATCATTTAGAAATAAGTTACATACATCATGCTTTTTCCTCCTAAACACTTCCTGTGAATTTCCTCCTAAGAACAAAGACATTCCCACAGTATGATTATTAAAATCAAGAAATTTAATAGTAACATCATTTTGTTGTCTGATCCACAGTCTGAAGTCCAGTTTCACCAACTCTCCCTGTGATGTTCTTTATATAATCTTTTCCTAGTCCAGAATTCAATCCAGGATCATGTGTGGCATTTTGCTATCATACCTCTTTAGTCTTATCAGACCTGTTCTTAGTTAGGGTATCACCAGTATTCCTTCTTTTCATGGAAAATCTGACAGGCTACAAATCTGACAGTATTAGAAAAAGCTTTCCAAACGAGACCTGGTTTTGCCAAGCCTGGATTGCTATAGCTGGAGTTGTTTGTGTTCAATGGCTAGAGACTTCTGGCAGCTCTCAAAGACCAGAATTATTGCCTTCTATAGTCGGTCGCTCACTGAATGAACATCTCCTTCCTTTAAGTTACCCAGCAACCATTTGTCTTAATCAGTCACGCTCTGTTCTAGCCACAAAAGTGCTGACCCATAAAAAACAATCTCTTCAAAAATCAGATTGTTTTCTTTTCAGACACCGTCAATACCCTTGCTATGTAAAACAACATGTCTGCTTATCTGGCTAGAAAGGAAAAAAGAATGGAACAAAGGACATGATTACAATTCCAACACCAAAATATTGAGAAATAAAATGTTTGTTCTTGAATAAAATTAAAGCACTTCCCAGATACCCACAGCCTACGTATTCCTCATCTCTCTGTGTGTGATAATCAGCTTAGCTTACAAATATAACACTGGATTCTTCATAAAACACTTAGAATCCTATACTTTACACTTTAAATAAAAGTGTATATGAAATGGTTGATTTCCTGAGCTCTTTCCACACTGGTAAATGAATTCATACCATATCATTCTAGAAAACAGTTAATGGGGAATTATTATTCATAGTAGTATATATAATATATTATCATTCTCTAGGGAAGCCATTCGTTTGAGGATTATTTTTAACCATGAATAAAAAGATATGTCATATAATCAGAAATTTTCAGAAGCTACTAGAAAACATAAGAACCTAAATCACTCAATTCCTTCATTTATAAATGATGACAATGAAACTCAGGTGATTAACTTAGGTGATTAACTAGTCCAGTAACACATGACTAGCTAATGGGAAAGTCAAGACAAAAATGCAAATGTTCTGATAAAGTCCAGAGGACCTTTCCTTCTGTAGAATGCTGCATAAGATATCTACCATCTATTAAAGACAAGTGAAAAAAAAAAATTTAATTCAATCCTATTCTGGACTCTCTAGAAAATTCCCCAAAGAAAAAGGAAAAATAGAAAGGACTTTTATAGTGATGTCTATGATTTATTTTTTTTCAAATCATACATCTCTTCAAAGGTGACATCTGAAATTTTTAGAGCAATTGATACCAGGTAAAGAACACTGTAATATAGAAAGTCTTCAAAGGGGTCTCTGACAATTCTGAAATATGTTGTCTAACATGTTGTTGCTGTTGTTGTTAAGTACCATGGAGTCAGTTCCAAGTCATAGTGACTCTGCACAGGGTTTCTGAGGCTGTAAATCTTTACGGGAGCAGAATGCCTGGGAAAACTTTAACTCCTTGTTTTACTCCATAAAGGCATACGTAGGAGGGAACCTCAGAACAATATCAACTACTAAACATGGACGTTCAGCTGACACTATGTGAGGACAGTTGGGCATTACCTAGACATTTACTTTGAAAGAATGTCCTCTGGGTCAGAATCTCAGTCCCTGTATTCTGTGACTAAATATTGCTAGATATTTCTTTGCCATCCCTAGTTCTCTCATTGTAGTTGATACTTTGGTATTAGTCAGTCAGTAAAACCAAAGCAAACCTGTTGCCATGAAGTCAGTTCCAGTTCATGGTGTCCTCATGAGTTACAGAGTAGAACTGCTCCATGGAGTTTTCTTGGCTAGAATCTTTATGAAAGTAGATTGTCAGACTTTTTTCTCATAGCATCATTGGGTAGGTTTGCATTATCAGCCATTAGGTTAGAAGTCGATCACAAATCGTTTGTGGTACCCAGGGTGTAAATGGGACCTTCACAAATTTATCTGCAGAGAAAAATGGGAGCAAACAGTTTGTAGGTTGGCAAAGACATCAGAAAGAAGAAATAACTTCATAAGTCCACACACTTGATTAGGAAGTAAAGGCAAGAACCACCATCTTTTAGGTCCTCATATAGTTCCCAACCTTCTGTTAGGTGGCATGCCACTTGTGTTTAAAGATGGGCAGACATTTGATTCAAGTCTTAGTATTGCTGCTTCGTAGCTGTGTAATCTTGAAAAAATGACTTAATCTCTCTTCAGATTAGCTTTTCTTGTGGTAAAGTGGCAGTAAAAATATTCACCCTATAGTGTAGTGGTTATGAATCGGGCTGCGAACCTTAAGGTCAGCGGTTCGAAACTACCAGCTGCTCCGCGGGAGAAAGATGAGGCTTTCTACTCCAGTAAAGATTTACACCCTCGGAAACCCTATACAGGGTCGCTATGGGTCGGAACCGACTCGATGACACATAACAACAACAACATAGATTTGTGATGAGGAATACATTCCCTGCTCTTAGTAGGAAGTTAACAAATGTAGATTAAATAGACTTCATAGGTTTGTCCTAAGTTTTATCAGAGACTATTGATGTTGTTAAGTGTCAAAGAGTAAGTTCTGACTCAAAGCAACCATGTATAGGGTTTCCAAGGAGCAGATGGTAGGTTTGACCTTGCTGTTCAGTATTTGAACACTGACCTAATGGTCGAGTACTTATCCTACAACACTACACCAGTACTCCATCAGAGACCATGGGGAGGATTAAACAGCATCTACTATATCAATATCACATAAAGAGTGAAAATGGCAGATGGCATTGTTACTTGGGTACTGCATGTAGTCTTTGACCTTTCCATTGTAATGAAAATGAGACTTTTCTATCTTCTCTACAGAAATTCTCTTTAACGATGACATCATTAGATTTCTGTTTCTAGAGGAAAAATAAGAAACTATCTCTGAATAAGTGAATTGTCACTAAATCAACCACAGCCTCAAAAGGGGGTTAAAGAGTTCAGTCAGAATAACAAATTAGATTTACATCTGGGGAGTGATAGAGTTAGGGGGAGAAGGGCAGACATCTCCTGATACTCCTTATTCTGTAAAATACTTATCATCCCTGGTATTCAAAGATCCTGGAAGTAACCCCCACACATTGGGTTCCATAAGCCCCTTAGAATGCCTACAGGGCCCTTGGCTAGAAGTCAACTGGGAAAATTTCAAGTTACTACAGAGATTGGCAAATACTGGGAACCTGTTAGAGAGCTGAATACCTATGATTCACGCTTGTATTCTCATCATATGCAAAAGTCAAACCACAAATGAAGAGAAATTGGTTGCAATATTATCTGATGTTAGCTGGTATCGGTTACTAACCAAGAGTATAGAAATACAAGCCTTGTCAGGAAAGCTGCAGTTCTTGATAACTGTTATTGGAAATTTCTCTTAACTAAGAAATGCTCTCCCACATATGTATTCCCAGAAACAAAGGGATAAATAGCTTCAGGACTTTTTCTCCTAGAATCAAAAGCTCAATGGAGAAAAAAATTTTTTTCAGAGGACAGTTAGGTTTGTCCAGACAACACAGTGATACATCAAATCACAACCCAGCCAAGTCCGTGGTTTAGACCTTTGGGGAACTTGAGTATTCCCTGTAGAGGATGTAGTCTGGTGACTGGATTTTAGGTCAAAGTTCGGTTCTATTCATGGTTGTGTCAACCAGCCCATGACCTCAGGGAAATTTCTTCAGCATGCCAAGCTTCAATTTTGCTTTCTACCAACTGTCATTTCTGACCCATTGGGTCAGATTCTTTCTGTCCTCTCATCTAGATTCAGGTCAGTCTGCCATAAGCTGCCAGCATCGACCATCATCTTCTTGCCAAGACACTCCTCCTTTGGCCTGCCCCAGACCAGTATCGCCCCTCCAGCTAAGGTAACACCTAGTTATAAACTAAGTGTCAAACTATTGCCTGTCTGAAGGAGAGATGCCTTTGCATGTTGGGACACACCTTTTTCTAGCACCCTGAGGCCCAGCAGCCAGGTGGAAGAATCGTTGCCACTAAATTCTTGGTGGTCCAATCAACTAGACTCATGTGTAAGGCATCCTTAAGATAACACACACACCTACAGAGGGATAAATAGATTGTACTTGCCACATAATGTCTGGAGAAGGATTTCAGTCCTGAGAGAAAAATGTAACATAAACACAAGTTATAATGCTAAGATGGATCGATACCCAGCTTTGTAAACAGTGTTTGCTGCATAACGATCCTCAAGCTGAAGACCAAAAGATACTGAGTAATATCTTGCTGGGTAATTAATATTTTATTCATACCGATGCTATTGATCCAGACAATACAAGAATGCTAAAACATGGTGAGCAAAGGGAAGTGTTTCTACCTTGTGTGAAGAGCATCAGCTGGTGACGAGCTCAGGCAGTGATGGAAGTAGAACAATAACAAGAAATGTACCCTTCTAGAAGGCATTAGTGGAGATGCCTACTACTCTGTTTAACAAATATTTATTGAGCATATCTTATGTGCCCAATATTATGCCAAACACCAAACACCAGGTGAACAAAATGTTGGACCATGTCTAAGAAGAATTCATACTCTTGGATCTTGTTGTTTAAACTTGGCTATGTGTCAGGATCATCTGAATACTTCTTAAAATTAGAAATTCCCATTTCCATTCCCACTAGATTAAAAATGTAAGATGGAGGCCTGGGAATATTTATATTCAATAGGTGTCGCCGATGGTTTCATGATTAACCAAGTTCAAGAAACAAGAGAGAAACAAGCATCTGATGAATACAAGAACCATTTTCCCCCCTGGATTATAAGAAATAATTTATGCAATTTCTAATCAAAGTGAAAACAACTCAGCACATTTCATAAATACAATGGTCAAAGATCCATCTCAGTCTTATACTTTCTTTGGTCCCCAGTGCTTAAAACTATTCAAAGGACATAAGCAATAAATACAAATAAATATGTAGGTAAATAAATCACCCTTGGCAGCATTTCATGAGAAAAAAAAAAAAAGTTTATATCTAGTTCAAAGCTTCAATTAATAAATAACCACTTTGAACTTTTCTCTAATAAACCTTTTAGATCTTGCAAGCATGCTCTCTTGGTGGCTTTAAATCCTATTTGGAAAAAATGTGAGATATCATAAATAGACAAATAACAACAACAACAATTTCCTAGCATTTCTATCATCTCGTGTCTATCTCTCTCCCCCACCCAATCCCTGAAAATAAATTTTACTTATACATTTTTTAGAGATGGAGGATTTTATGCTCTCTCTTCCAGGTAAGGCTAAATGACCAAAAAATAAATATAGTTCTTTCTGTCCAGTTTCTGTCCTTCCAAAATTGAGCAGTTATCCTTGCCAATAATTAAAAAAAAAAAAAAAATCCTGATGACTTATTTCCTTCAAAATATCATCATTATATTACAATGAAATTATAAGGAATGCAACCAAATTTTTCTCAGGAGAAAAATTGATAAATTGGCACCATTAATAATACAATGCAAGAAATACTTTGTTTATGTGGAACTTGGGGGAGGGGGAAAAGTTTCAAAGTGCATACGAGGTCTTTGGTGGTGGTGATGGTGGTTATGTGCCATGGAGTCGTTTCCTTCCGACTCATAGAGACCATGTACAGGGTTTCAGAGGTCTTTAATGATCTTGTATTTGAAATCTTTGCAATATTAAAACAAATAAGTGGTGTCCTGGACTATAATTTAGCCCGTTTCTTAATTGTTTGAAGCCACAATAAACATATAAGGCAAAAATAAAGCGTTAAGTGGTCTGAGCCAGCATCTATTCTTGTACTCGATGTTGAAGCGATCCATTTATCATTCCTGAGAAATAGGGTCAGTAACATCATTTTAACTTTCTTGGAGCAATTAAGAAGTAGCCTTTTCAGGAGCCAAAAGAGATAGCTGTCTCATGAGCTTCAATTTTTCAAGTCCCTTGCCACTATAATTTTAGAAAAAAATATGTTTGAGGTCACTTAGTGTTCATGGCAAATAAGAGCATGTGTCAACAGAAATGATGAGCTGCCCCATAGTGAAGTAGCAGTTCTCCAAACTCAGCTTCTGCACTTGATAATTTTCATGATAATGTTCATGGAATCTCTCTGAATCTGAATCAAGTAGGAGGTTGAATTCTCAGGTTCCTTTAAGCGTGTTTAGCTTGGAGTACCCACCAAGCAAAAAGGCATTTGCTCAGTTGGACCAGAAAGGTTGCTTCCTAACTGATTTCACAATGTTCCTAAGACACTAAACTTGTTTCTGGATATTGTCCAAAACCATGTCTCAGAAGACCAGCTAGTTTCCAATAAAGAGCCAAAAAGCTTATACATATTGGAAGAGAAGAAATGAACAGATTTCCATTTTGTCTGTCTGTTTGTTTGTGTGGTTTATTTGTCTGTTTTGTGGAGGAATTAGAGAAATACAAGGAAATACCAATAGACTAGAAATATCTTTGGGGGACCCATAAAGTTTGGCAGTTAGGCATCTTATTCTCAGATAATGTCCATTTTAGTGACACACCCAAATTGAACCCGCTCCATGCTTGTACAAGCTGGTGAAATAAATCTGCCTTAGTAATGAGTTTCTGACTGCCATTAGCTCTAAGTCATTAAGGGGAATTTCATTTCAAGGACCTAAATAGCACTCTGGAGAAAAGGCCACCTAATGAAAGAAAATGTATGCACTAAATAAGTCAGCATATAGAAATTTGAAAACAATAACAAAAGCTTAGGTTAGTACATTCTTCATCTAAACCTTTCCCTAAGTATTACATTAAGTCTGCTTTGGATATTTTGTAAGTATAAGAATGTTACTGTTTTTACCTATGAAATATATATTTTAAATGTTAAGATTTGCTAATTTGACATAACCACCTAGTTATGCTTTATTCTTACTGATGGTATGATTAATGATAGTCAATCAAAACTAACCATCTCTTTGAGGATGCACCATATCTAATATTTCAATGCCAAAGTTTGGTGATATCTCTGTTAATCAATGAAACTCACAATGCTTCCAAATACCACTTATTAGATGTTTCTCAGCTTCTCTTTTTACTTTACTTTGCACACTTTCTTATACTGACCACATCCACATTCATTTCAACTTTGTATATGTTGTTAAGTCACAATGTATATCCCTCCTCAGAGAGTTATTCCATAAAAGCAATTATTCTCTGTTCAATAAGATGTCATTGCTATTGTTTACTGCCTTTGAGTTGGTTCTGCCTCATAGCATCCCTGATAGGGTTTTTGAGGCTTTAAATCTTCTTGGCAGCAGAAAACCTGATCTTTCTGCCATGGAGCAACAGGTGGGCTCAAACCAGGATCCTAGTGATTCAGAACCAGTGCTTATCATATGGAGCCACCGTGCATCTGTTCAGCAAGATATAGGCTGTCAGATTTTTCTACCTCCTATCTTACCAGTTCTTGTTATGATATCCACTAACTTGAATACCATTCTCTTGAAAACATTGCCATAGAGTCAATTTATAACTAGTTTACATGTTTGGTTGTTAACTGAAAGGTTGGCAGTTCAAGTCTACCCAGAGATGACTTTGAAGAAAATCCTGGCATCCTATTTCTGAAAACTCAGCCTTTGAAACCGTACACAGTTCTACTCTGACACATATGGGGTCATTCTCTTATCCCTGGCCAAAATCATCCAACTAGCCCCAACTCCTGTCCACCTATCATTAATCATAAAATCCTATAAATTCTGCACTTAAAATAGTTCTCAAATCTCTCTCAATCCTTTTATCTTGACTGCCACTATACTTGTCTAGATCTTTATTATCTCTTTTATATGAAAATTACAATAGAATCTTATCTGTTGCTCCTTATCTCCATTTTGGTCTTACTCAATTCACCTTCACCAAATCATAAACCCTTCATTGGTTCCAGAGTTGTTTTCCTAAGAGGATAAGTTGATCATGTTCCTTCACTCATTATAATGCTTTAATACATGAAAAAGTCCCTCATGATTCAATCTATGACAATCTTTTTACTCTTGTCTCTTGATCTAAATCATAATTTCCAACAACATGAATCTGCTAATCTTAGGATACACAATGCAGTTTTATATTACTGTCTTCAAATAAGATTAACATGCTCTTACTTCTTGATAGTGAACATCAGATTGCACTCCTGCTCTGAGGTTAGTGCAAAGGTAGAAACAAAGAAGTGGGCCCAAATGTTGTGATAAACTTATGCTTGTTTTTACTGGGAACAGACTTTATGCCTATCCTTATCTAAAGACATAGCATCACAGTAAATTCTGTATTCTTATCCAAAATCATTATCTATATGAATCATGATGTTGGTGAAGAATACGGAGCATCATACACCATCAAAGAACTAACAAATCTGTCTTGGAAGAAGTACAACCAGAATACTTTTTAGAAGAAAGGCTGATAAGGTTGGCAACACTTGCCTCACGAACTTTGTACGTGTTACCAGAAGAGATCAGTCCCAAGAAAAGGACATCATTCTTGGTAAAGCAAAGGGTCTGCAAAAAAGAGGAAGTCCCTCAAAAAGATGGATTGACGGAGTTGCTGCAAAAAAAGGGCTCAAATGACTTGACAGCACCTAAGATCAAAGAGCACAGCCTTCGGTATGGATTGCATCTCAATGTAAAGAAAACAGAAATCCTCACCTCTGGATCAATAAACAACATTCTTATCAATGGAGAAAAGATTGAAGTTGTCAAGGACTTCATTCTTCTTGGATCAATTATCAACACTCTTGGAAGCAGCAGTCAAGAAATCAAACAACATATTATTGTATTAGGCAAATCTGCTGCACAAGACCCTTTTTTTTTTTTTAATTTAAGATTTTTATTGTGGATTGAGCGAAAGTTTACAGGGCACATCATCAGTTTAACATTCAACAATTCATATAACTTGTTTCATTACATTGATTATAATCCCCTCCATATACCATCAATTAAAAATATTTCTCTCTATCCACTTTGTCTTTTTTTTAAAAAAAAAAAAAACACAAACAAAAAAATCCCACTCAGGTATATATTATAATTTATATCTCCAAAGGGCACATTCTTTAAGTCTGCTCCTGGCCACCAGTTCTTAGTCCATCTCTTCTTAGTTGATGAATCTAAAGTCCTCAGCCTCTCCCTCTCTTCATGCCCCCATCTCTGCCTCCATCTCTGGCACTGCTGCTTCTCTGGATAAGGTCCCACATTCTATTTGTGCGTTCCTCTCTTGATGGTCCTAGGGTCCTTTGTTTCTGGACTGTAAGATTAACCACTTCCATTTTTTTGTTACAAAACTTCTACCTTTACAATTGTGACAGTCGTGATTAGTCATGATAACAGTTATTCACTATTGAATCTTATGAATCTTATCCCCATCTCTTTCACCAGACCCATCTAGACAAGATGACAGCTATTCAATGGGGACTCTTTCTTTCCCCCCACACTCTTAAACTAAACTCCCTCTTGCACAAGACCTTTTTAAAGTGTTGAAAAGCAAAGATGTCAGCTTGAGGACTAAGGTGTGCCTGACCTTAAATAAATACCTATGGTATTTTCAATTACCTCATATGCATGTGAATGCTGGACAAGGAAGACTGTAGAAGAATTGATGCTTTTGAGTTATGGTGTTGGAGGAGAATATTGAAAGTACCTTGGCTGCCAAAAGAACAAACAGATCTGTGTTGGAAGAAGTGCAGCCAGAGTGCTCCTTGGAGACCAAGAAGGCTAAACTTTGTCTCTCATATTTTGGACATATTGTCAGGAGGGACCAGTTGCTGGAGAATGATATCATGTTTGGTGAGGTGGAGGGTCAAAGAAAAAGAGGAAGACCCCCAGCAAGATGGACTGGCAAAGTGGCAGCATCAATGGGCTCAAGCGTGGCAACTATAGTGAGGTTGACCCAGGACTGGGCAGTGTTTTGTTCTGTTGTACATAGGGTTGCTATGAGTTGGTACCGACTCAATGGCACCTAACAACAACAACACTAACAACAACAACAACTCTATCTTTGGAGCCCCTGGGTGATGTAAATGGTTAATACACTCAGCTGCTAACTTAAAGTTGAAGGTTTGAGGCCACATCCAGGTACCTCAAACAAAAAGGCCTGATGGCCTACTTTGTAAAAACTATCCATTGAAAACATAAAGCAGAACACTTTTACTCAGCATGTATGGGGTCTCCAAGAAATGGAATCAACTCTATAGCAACTAGTAACTCTGCCTTTACACAACCACCCCCCATTTGGCAATAAACTTAAGAAGGAACTTTTTCCTTATGATTTTCTACTAAGTACCAAGGAGATAAGAGCAACTTCCATGTGTCTAGTCATGCCAAATCACACTGAGTATCAGTGAGTATCAGTCAATTATAAAATGAAAGTCATCTGTTCCAACTTTCCACTACAATAAACACAATTCATCTTCTGTCACCTTCGACTTCATCAATTATCTTTACCATCCATCTAGTAATTAATCCTGTGCTACAGCATAGTGGTTACAAATCGGGCTGCTAACCTCAGGGTCATCGGTTCGACACTAACAGCTGTTCTGTGGGAGAAAGAGGAGGCTTTCTGCTCCCGTATAGATTGACAACCTCCGAAACCCTGTACAGGGTTGCTATGAGTCAGAACCGACTCCACAGCACATAACACCATAACAACAGCTGTGATATCCTTTTAAAATTTTTATTTTCTGTGATGTTCTGTTCACTTTTAACTTGCTATTTAACTCTTTATATAACTTTAATTTAGTGCTCAAATTCACCTGTAATCTTCATGTGGGTAATATAAGTATGTTCTTGTGAGTTTAGTTTGTTCTAGAGTTCATTCCAAGTAACCAGAAAATCTGGCATTGATTTGCATCAAACTTTTTACTCAAAATACATTTTGGAGGCAGAAATGAAAGAAGCAAAGCATAAAAGTTTGTTGTTGTTTTAACAGTATGAATTCAACTTAGCAAAGCCTCAAAAATTTTATGAATTCCATTTGTTTCTTCTAGAGTTTTGTTGTTTTTATGAATGCTTATGAGGAAAAACATGGGGGCGGGGGGAAGCTTATTTTTTTCACAGTTGAATTGTAGGAGAAAAGCTTTAAATGCAACAAAATACTCCAGGAGATTATTGTACACATTTTGTTACACCTTTACCTTAACTCAACTACTAGGAAACTGGCTTTTGAATACAATCTGAGTTGCTTATATGACAAGTATGTATGTGTGTATAGATAGGTATGTATGTGACCTTAACATATTATGGTCCTATTAGATCATTTTGACTATTTAATTTCATCAGTGTTATGCATTAATTGTATGAGAAATCTAATAATTGGTTAATATCTTTTTTTTTGTTCTGCAACAGACAGTGTGACAGACGTACTATGACTAAAATGAAATTATAAACAAGTTAGTGATTACTGCTACCCCACAAAAAAAAAAAAAAAAAAAAAAAAAATTCTTGTTTGAAGAAAGCAAGGCTACAGTGCTGCATCTGTGGTTCTGCTTTGAATAGAAAATGAACTAAATGACCTCTTCCTATCATTTCCAGCTCTGTGACTATCAGCAAAAAGCTTTCAGTGTCAAGTGATAGTATAAGCCTAGACTGCTGGCAATTTCAAAGACTTTCAACTATTTTCCCAGGAGCTTTATCCACTCTAGCTTGTAAATTTCATTTCATAACTATAGGAGGTGAGGGTGATAAAGTAATAGATTTGGAGGGTCATGTGGGTGGGGTTTGTGTGTGTGTGTGTGTGTGTGTGTGTTTTCTTCTACAAAACCTTAAACAGGTAAGTTTTTACGGGTTTCATTGTGTAATCTCCTTTTGTTTGCACAAGAAACATGTGATAGAAGCAAAAGGAACAAACTACATTTGGACTACAAAGAACTCTGACCTTGTCTATATGCATTTAAAAGTCTAAAATGCACTTTTAACCTCCCCACCACCATTGCTGGCATTAATTCTTTTTGTTCCTGTAATAAGAAAATAAAATAAAGGGGGGAAATCTGAGCACAAACAATACTATGGAATTAGAGTTAGACATTTAGCAGTTCAAAAATATAGCTCACAGATTTAGTGTCTTCTGACAGATAAAGACCCAGAATGATATTAGTGTAGAAATGTTCCTTTATATTTCCTAAGGAGGGCCTGGAGGTCCTCAAGAAATCCAGAACCATAAAGCCCTGAGTAGAGGTATTATTACAACTTCATAGTCTTTTTCTTTGATCCCATGATAGTAAAATCTTTTGTCCTCAGAAACTTGCTTTTAATATAATTTAGCAAGAGACTCAAAGCAAATAAAAATTTATTGTTTTCTCTTACCTATCCAATCTTATTATCAAGTTTTTAGCAAAATGCTGACAATTAATTTGTTGTTGTTTTTTTGCCACATTTGCCGTACAAACAATCTAAAATGAGATAAATGTCACAAGACTACGTGTTCACTAAAAAAAAAAAAGGAATGATGTGGTCCATCTAATGATCAATACAAAAAAGCAAGTTACAAATCAGCATGTACAGTACAATTTCATATCGACACAGTATGAAAAGGTGTAAAATGATGCCAAGAATGACAATTTCAATAGTAATTGTGTAGCATTCATAATCAAAAGTGACATTTCAAGATATTTCTTGAAGTACAATGTTGTCTGTGATAGAATAATATTCATGTGCCTACAAGGAAGACTAGGTAATAGTACCATTATTCAAATTTATACACAAAACTCTAATGCCAGTAATGATAAAATTGAAGATTTCTACCAACTTCAGTCTGAAATTGATCAAAAATGCAAACAAGATTTACTAATAGTTACTCATCATTGGAATACAAAAGTTGTAGAAGGATCAATAGTTGGAAAATATGGTCTTGATGATAGAAATGATGTTAGAGAACTCATGATCGAATTTTGAAAAATCAATGAGTTATTTGTTGCAAATATCTTTTTTAAACAACATAAAAGGCAATTATACACATGGATCTCACCAGATGGAATTGACAGGAATCAAATTGACTACATCTGTGAGAAAAGAAGGGAGAAAAACACAATGTCATCAGTCAAAACAAGGCCAGGAGTCAACTGTGGAACAGACTGTCAATTGCTCATATGTGGTGAAGCTGAAGAAAATTAAAATAAGTCGATAACTAAAATATGACCTTGAATACATCCCATCTGAATTTAGAGCACATTTTAAGAACAGATTTGATGCATTAAACACTAACGACCAAAGACCAGAGGACCTTTGGCTTGACATCAAGAACATCATACAGAAAGAAAGCAAAAGGTTACTAAAAAGAAAGAAAAGATAAAAATGATGTTAAAAGAGACTCTGAAACTTGTATAAAGACGTTAAAGCAAATAGAAGAAATGAGGATGCAAAAGAGCTCAACAAAGAATTTCAAAGGAAAGCTTGAGAAGAGAAAGTCAAGTTTTATAATGAAATGTGCAAAGATCTAGAGTTAGAAGACCAACAGGGAAGAACATTCTCAGCATTTCTCAAGCTAAAAGAACTGAAGAAAAATTCAAGCCTGAACTTGAAATAATGAAGAAATCTGTAGACTGAAGGAATCAGTCTAAACACATTAGAATGTTTGAATGGCAACACTCATGGAAGCAGCAGTGAAGAAATCAAATGACATTTGCAATAGGCAGATCTGTTACATATGTTTAAAGTGTTCAAGAGCAAAGATATCAGTTTGAGGATTAAGGTGTGCCTGACTCAAGTCGCATTATTTTCAATTACCTTTGTTGTTGTTAGGTGCCATAGGGTCGGAACTGACTCATAGCGACCC
>NW_006408600.1:2873665-2874146 GCF_000296735.1 Chrysochloris asiatica | reverse complement strand
TTTTTGACGATGAATGCAACACCATTCCTTTTTAATTTGTCATTCCCTGCATAGTAAACCATGTGGTTATCAGATTCAAAATGGCCAATACCAGTGCATTTCAGCTCACTAATGTTTAAGATATCGATGTTTATGCGTTCCATTTCATTTTTGACAAATTCCAATTTTCCCAGATTCATACTTCGTACATTCCATCTTCTGATTTTCAATGGATATTTACAGCTGTTTCTCTTTATTTTGAGTTGTGCCCCATCAGCAAATGAAGGCCCCATGGGCTTTTCTCCAATGACCTTAACTCCATTCACATCATCATGATCAACTCTACTTTGAGGAGGCATCTCTTCCCCAGTCGCATTTGGAGTGCCTTCCAACCTGAGGGGCTCATTTTCCGACCCTGTATCTGATAGTGTTTCTCTGCTATTCATAAGGTCTTCAATGACTAACGGTTCAGAAGTAGTTCATCACTCTTTCTTCCTAGTCT
>NW_006408600.1:2872130-2873249 GCF_000296735.1 Chrysochloris asiatica | reverse complement strand
CCCAGCTGCAAGCCCTCCAATCCTCCAAATATTCCTTTATATGTGTTTCAGATTTCCAGCACCATCCCCTGAGCCTGCTTGGCCGGCATTCCACGTTGTTACTGATGGAGCTCCTCACTTCATGTCTACCCGATCCACCATCTTGATTGTGTCAATTACCTTATATGCATGTTAAAGTTGGAGAATGGATAAGGAATACTGGAGCATTGGTGCATTTGAGTTATAATGTTGGAGAAGTATATTGAAAGTACCATCTGTGTAGGAAGAGGTACAAACAGAATGCTACCTGGAGGCAAGAGTAGTGAAACGTCAGCTCTCATACCTTGGACATATTGTCGGGCAGGACAAGTTCCTGGAGGAAGACATTGTGCTTCGTAAAACAGAAGGACATCAAAAAGGAGGAAAACTACCAAAGAATTGGATTGCACTTGAATACTTGAAAGAGCTTTTGTGGAGCAGATTTGTTTAGGGCAATATGTCATCTAATTTCTTGACTGCTGCATCCATGAGTGTTGAATATTGATCCAAGCAAAATGAAAACTTTGACAACTGCAGTCTTTTCTTTATTTTTCATGAAGCTACAAATTGCTCCAAGTGGGAAGATTTTTGTTTTCTTTACATTAGAAGCAATCCATACTGAAGGTTGCAGTCTTAGATCTTCATCAGTAAATATTTTAAGTCCAGTTCACTTCAAGAAGGTAAGATTGTATCATCAGCACATCATAGGTTGTTACTATATCTTCCTGTAATCCAGTTACCAAATTCTTCTTCATATAATCCAATTGGTCTGATTATTTTCTTAGGATACAGAATGAATAAATATGATTTATAGTAATGTTTCTTGATTTTAAATCAATAAAATTTTAAACACATTCATCATAGAGGAAGAAAGCAAAAGGTCATTAAGAAGACAAGAAGTAAGGAAAAGACCAAAACTGATGTCAAAAGAAACTTGAAATTTGCTTTCCAGCTCAGAGATGCTAAAGCACATGGAAGAATTGAGGAGGTACAAGAGTGGAACAGAAATTTTCAAAGGTCAGCCCGAGAAGACAAAGTCAAATATTATAATGAAATTGTGTGAAGACCTGGAGTTAGAAAACAAAAGGAAAGAACACACTC
>NW_006408600.1:2868824-2870570 GCF_000296735.1 Chrysochloris asiatica | reverse complement strand
GTCAGAGGACCCCCAATGAGATGGATTGTCTGTGGTGGCAGTGATGGGCTCAGGTGTAGCAACATTTGTGAGATTGACCCAGACCAGGTAGTGTTTCATTCTGTTGTGCATAGGGTTGCTATCAATTGGTACCAGGTTGATGGCATCTAACAACATCAACAATATGAGATACTAAAAGTCAGCATAATAAAAATTGTTACTTAATTATCTGGTTTTCATTAAAGGTAATCATCAGACTTTAAATGGGTTTAGATATTGGAACTCTCAAATTAGAAATTTCTAATGATAAACTTAATAAAACTGTAAAGAACTCGAGAAGTATCTAAATTTTGAGCCATGACTATACAAAAATAGAGCAGTATTAGATTTTCTACCTAGGAAGAGTTCATGCCTTAATAGGAGAATATTACTGTGTCTATGCTAATAATGGACTGCTGATGGGGTGCTGTAGGATCAGCACTGGACTGTGAACAACAAGTCCAGCAGTTCAAACCTACCAGCTGCTCCTTGGAAACCCTATATAGGGTTGCTATGTGTCAGAACCGACTCAATGGTTCTTAACAACATGCTAATAATGGAGTCCTTTTGTGGGGTAGTGGTTATGAATCGGGCTGCGAGTCACAAGGTCAGCAGTTTGAAACTAACAGCTATTCCGCGAGAGAAAGATGAGGCTTTCTGCTCCCGTTAAGATTTACAGCCTTGGAAACCCTATGCAGGGTCGCTATGAGATGGATTCTACTCCACAGCACATAACAACAAGGATAAGCACTGGGCAGCTACCCACAAGGTCTATAGTTCAAACTCACCAGTTGCTCCTTAGAAACCCTATATAGGATTGCTTTGAGTCAGAACCAACTTGACAGCACTTAACAAGAACATGTTAATAATACACAATTGAGGTTTTCCAGAATGTAGACAATACTGAGACATATGAGAAGAAAATGATGATGTTGTTTAAATATATAACCGAACACCTCTTGAGATTTTTTTCCTTGGAGTAAAGGATTCATCTCATAGTTTCCTGAATCATTTCAATCAATTGGCCTAATACTGTTTTCAATGTTTCTGTTACACCTAAGAGTACATTGTGTATCTGGGGTCTGAAAAGTTTTCAAGCTATCATCCAAAGCTTGACAATTGGTTCCTACTCATTTGAGCAGAAGATTAAAAAGAGAACTGGTTGAAAGAGGATATAAAATGGACTCGATTTAACAATTGGAGTCATAGTATAGTACTGTACACTAATGCGTTGGACTGCAGTCAATTTGAACTGCAAGGTTGGCAGTTCAAGCTCACCAACCACTCCTAGGAAACTCTATACAGGGTTGCTATGGATCAGAACTGACGTTACAGAACTGACTTAACAACAACAACATTTATCAATTGCCTCCTTTGCTATGGAGCTATAAGAAATAGTATGGAGACTGGCTACCATTATTGAATGTTTTTGAGCAAAGATTCTATAGCAATATCCTGATCAAAAACGGGAAACTGAGAAACAGTTTTATTTCTCCTGAATCTATATTCTGGGAACCATGGAGTTGGTGTGACCCAGCCAGGCTACTGCCCTGAATTATTCTTTTAAATCTTGGACCTTGAGCAGACTGATCTCCTGAAAGTCAACTTTCAAGTCAATTAATGTTGTTGTTGTTGTTGTTAGATGCCATTGAGTGGGTACCTACCCATAGCGACCTTATACACAGCAGAATGAAACACTGCCAGATTCTGGGCCAACCTCACTACTGT
>NW_006408600.1:2861612-2865769 GCF_000296735.1 Chrysochloris asiatica | reverse complement strand
GTGGCATCGCTTTCAGAATCACAGAAACTAACAAGCCACCACAGTACAACAAACTGACAGATGAGTAGTGGCCATTTGGTTTTAAGTGGAAACTGTCACTTTAAATTTCGAGGAGATTTGTGTGCATGCATAGTAGAACCCTCCAGGTGTGGGTGGGGTGTCCATTTGCTCAGGCATCCCCTCTAGTCACCAGAATGGAGGTGTGCAGACAAGAGACCAAAGAACAGATACCAAAATTAGAATGTCCACACCTGTATCTCTGTGGTTCTGTCAGGCGTTCATGGCTGTTTTGATCCTTCCCCACTTGGTCTCTCCCAAGATGGCAGCTCTGGGAGCAGCTGAGCATCTTGAGTTGGAAAGCACTGGATTTCTTGATTCTGCTATAAATTTCCCTAGCTGTAAGCTTTCCAAGCTTCTGAATATTTCTTATATGTGGTTCAGAGTTCTAGCACCATCCCCTGAGCCTGCTTGGTCCAGTATTCTGTGTTGTTGATGATGGAACTCTTCACTGCCTGTCTACCCAATCCTCCATCTTGTTACCTAGGGTTCTAGTCAATTAATAGGCTTGTTAGTAAAGACCATTTTGCCTTGAATATTATACATTTTGGAAGAACTCAAGTCAATTCTGTGAAACAGAAATACCAGGTTCAGACTAGAAGCTGTGATTTAGGGTAAGTTGATATTACATTAATACTTTTCCCTTGCCCTCTTCCATGGCAAATGTCAATAAGCTGGGATATGGGAACCTTTGAAAGTTCTTTTCTCTTTTCTAATTTTTATTTCCTAATCTAAATATAAGGAGTCTTGTTGATACAGTGGTTAAGCATTTGGCTACTAACTGAAAGGTTGGAAGTTTGAAGCCACTCCGTGGCAAAAAGATGGGGTGGTCAGCTACCATAATGATTTCAGCCTTGGAAACCCTAGGGGACAGTTCTACTGTGTTCTAGAGGGTTTCTGTGAGTTGGAAATCACTCAAAAGCAATGGGTTGGTTTTAGCCCTTATCAAAATGCAACCCTAATTTGCAAGTTGTATTTTAAATAAACTTCAATACATTTCTGAAAAAGAAAAACTTCTTTTCTACAGCTCCACCAGTGTCCCATAGATGTGGCAAATGAATGAGTAAAGCTGATTCTAAATCCAAATTTAAAATCTTTCAGGCCCTGATCATTTGCATTGTCTTCCACAACTGAATAGTAGAGCACTGACAAATCCTAAGTGTAATTCTTCCCCCAAAATGGAGATGAGTCACTGCTACTTTTAAGAAATACAATAAGATTTTTTTCCCTTGTAATGAATGCTGAAAGGGAAATGTTTTACTTGTTCTGACAACTCTAGCAAGTGATAGCCTCAAAATATGAGTAGGACATTGAGCCAAAAGCTTTTTTAAGACTAGACAAATACCAGCAGCATCAATAAAGAATCAGCAAGACACCTATTGCAGCACTCTGGGGGGTTTACAATGTGATTATTGTTTTATGAGAAGGGAATGTATCTTGAACGCCATAACAATTTTATGTTTCTTAGGTGCTAGAAAAACTAGAAAGTGAGAGAGGAATTACATTGACAAGGAAAACGTACAGTGTCCAAATACCAAGGCATTTATGAGTTCTTTCCCATTTTAGTGAGAATTTTAAGTTGTTGAGTCACAATTTCATTTCTGTGACAGTGCAGACATGGAGAAGACCAAGGGAGAGTTTCTGTGGTGGTGTCTTTTTGTGCATCATCTAATGAACAGTCTATTTTGTTCTGATGATAAAGACTTTAGTCGAAAGGTTGCTGTTGTTAAGTGCCATCAAGTCACTTCTGACTCATAGAGACCCTGTAGAGGGATTTGAGGGGTGGTTGGTAAGTTTGAACTGCTGACTTTGTGATCTAGTTCTTATGCTACAGCACTACACCAGGACTTAGTGGAAACTAGGCCTTCTAAAATGTAGCAATAAGGCACCAGTAGGTTGTCCCTACTTATTAAAACATTTTCATTGTTTTCCCTCTCAGGTTCTGTGTAACTGTATGGAATCAGCCAATCACAAGATCCAAATTAAGAAAGTAAAACCTGTGAGGGCTGGAACTCAGCAAGACTGCCTTATCTTGAAAATTTTCTGCCTATAACAGGATGCAGCCATACTATACCATACTATTGCTTATTTTAGTAGCATTTTCCCCCACTTTTCTGACAGATTTCTGCTTTCTACAGGTTCTGGCTTTCACAGGTTGTATTGTAATGCGCTCTTTCTTTATCAATATTGGAAAACCATCAGTTGCCATTGCATGGACTTAAACTCTGGGCAGCCTTATGTGTGTCAGAGGGGGTCATGCTCCATAGGGTTTTCAGTACCTGATTTTTTAGAAGTAGATCCTGAGGCCTTTCTTCCATGGTGCCTGTGGTGGCCTCAAATCTCGGAACTTCCTGTGAGCAGCTAAGCATATTACCTTTACCACCCAAGTACTCTGTCAATGTGGTAGCTAGGTGTGCCACTATAGGATAAGCACTTGACTGCTAACTGCAAGGTTGGTGGTTCAAGCTGTTCCTTTGAAACCCTATACAGGGTCACTATGGGTTGGAAGCAACTCAATGGCATTTAAAAACAGTAAGGAGCTCTAGTAGCGTAGTGGTTACGAATTGGGATGTGAACTGCAAGGTTAGCAGTTCGAAACTATCAGCTGTTCCGTGGGAGAACAATGAGGTGTTCTGCTCCCATAAAGATTTACAGCTTCAGAAACCCTGTACAGGGTCACTATGAGTCAGAACTGACTCCATGGCACACAGCCACCACCACCAACAGTGAAATATCATTTCCCAATGCCTGCTTTTACTCCCCAACAGCTGCAACACCACCAACAGCTGCAACAACAAATGCTAGAGTTGAAGAAGTAAGATAAAAAAGGAGTCTGAGGCAGTCAGTCTGTCTATTCTGTTTGCAGCCAGGCCTTTGAGCTGTCCTCCATTTCTCTGAAAGTTAGACCTTCCTTTCTGGTTTTTCTATCCTAAGAAGAACAATTTTGGCCATTATAGAGAGAGGAAGAGCCTGGCTTTGACCAGGACTTTAGATATTTTGTCCACTGCCCAAAATCTGATTCTATCTTTGTTATTGTTAAGCGCCGTCGAGTCAGTTCCGACCCATAGCGACCCTGTACAGGGTTTCTGAGGCTATAAACCTTTATGGGAGCAGAAAGCCTCATCTTTCTCCCACGGAGCTCCTGGTAGTTTTGAACTGCTGACCTTGAGGTTCACAGCCCAATTCGTAGCCACTACGCTACCAGAGCTCCTACACACCAGAAAATATAGAGTTCTTCACTGTGTTGTTGGAGAAGCTGAGTTCTGTGCCCAGAATTATACCCATGAGAAAGAACAACTAGCAGGCTCCTCCTAGAACAGTATCTTGGCAGACGCACATATTTTGTATTTTTGAAGAAATCACTAACAGTGATGGAAAAATCCAGAAAGCATCTGGGAAAATCCCTAACAAGGCAAGCCTTCCTCTCAGCTTATACACCAGGTTTTATACATACAGCCAAGTAATGTCTTTCATGTACCATTACAAAATTACACTATGTGATGCAGGCCAAACATGATTTCTCTGGTAAGATGTGCCTTCCCACCCAACCTCCAACCAACATACCCATATATATGGGAACAAGCATATTCACTGATCACTATCTTCTCCCATATGATTTATAAACTCATCAGTCATAAGGAAATATATATATATATTAATTCTAAGACAGCATTATGTATTTCAGACTGTTTTACAAATTTTGAATTATTGATTTTAACAGTAGTTTTATTCAGTTGATGTTATCATTTGCTACTGTAATGGAATTTCTGGGTGACTTAAATGGCTAAGCAGTCAACTACTAGCTGAATGGTTGGCAGTTTGAAACCAACAAAAGCACTTGGAAGAAATCTTGGCACTCTGCCTCTGAAACCTGTGGAATTCAGGTCTCCTCTGAAATATGTGCTGTCACCATGGGTCAGGATCAACTTCAGGGTAATTGCTTTAGTTTTCTGGTTTGACTGTGGTAATTGAGAAACAGCACTGACACTTCTTTAGGAAGAATACACCAGCTTCCACATTTTTTCCAAAGTCAAGGCTCTGGACAATGCAAGTTTTGATCCTCAACCTCTAGAACCAAAAGGCAGACAGACAAAAAAAAA
>NW_006408600.1:2801715-2860967 GCF_000296735.1 Chrysochloris asiatica | reverse complement strand
TAATTTTAAGTTTTGTGCCACATTTTCTCCCACTCTATCTGGAACCTTCTAATGTGATCTCTTTCAAAACAGTTGGTATTGGTAGCTGGGAACCATCTATTTCTTCTGGTCTCAGAGTTGTGTAGACTGCTGTTTATGCATTCCAGTAATCCCTTGGACTAGTTGATTTCAAGCTTCCTCAATTTTCATCACTCTTCTTTCTTTCACATATATCTTAGATGGTCAGTCATAAACTTTTAATATCCCAGTCATGGTGTGGCACTGTGGACTAATGTGTCAGACTACAAAGCCATTTGAACTGCATGGTCAGTGGTTCAAGCTCACCAGCTGCTCCTTGTAAATCCTATACAGGGTTGCTATGGGTCAGAATCAAGTCAACAGCACTAAACAACAACAACAACTCACCAAAGCAGAATGTACAACATTTTTTTTTGTGGACTATGTTATGCCACATGACTGCAGTGTCCCTGAGATTTCTTTGGAATCTTTTGATGTTTTCTTGTTTCTGTTTCTTTTACTTTGTGAAGTGACAACTATCCTGTGCTGCCCAGATTCCCTTTAGAACTGTAGCACTTGCTCCTTCAGCACCTGAGAGTGATAGCTCCTATGATGTATAGCTAAATCTCTCTCCAGGAATTGCGATCAGTTATAGGAGAATGCCTCATCAAAGTGTATGACTCCCTGGGAACAGCTCGTGTATAATGACTGATCAATATATGGTAGGAAGGTCCAGACCCATAACCTCCATCAGAACAACTCTGAAGGGTCTAGAGTGCTGCATAAGATCATCTGAGGTTTCTGTTGACAATCACATTACAACTTCTCTGACATCTTGCTCTCCTCACCTCTCACAGATTTTGTTCCTTAAGTCAGACACCTGGACACCTTTGCACAAATCTCTGTGTTAGGGTTTTCTTTCTGGGGTAGCCAACCTAAGACTACATCCAAGTGTAGTCAGGATTCTTAAATGAGATTATGGCACTGGATCACTCATCAACTGGCCAGCAATTAAGACTAGTGGTAAGTGGTGCATGCACAATCCTTGCACGCAACACAAAATTTTTAATCTCCATATGATGAAAGGGGTACCTACATAATTTTCAGAAGACACTGGAAAATTATAAGGCTTCTTGTTCAAAAATAAAGGGGAAAAATTGCTATCAAAGGTAGTAAACTATGAAACTTTTTTCCTTCTTCTATAGTTGCTCTTACAACTTGTCACATACTATTTGCTACTTAATGTCATTCTAAGTACAGAAAGGAGTCATGGTGTGGTGCTGTGGGATAATGCTCTGGACTTGAGGTCGGTTTGAACTGCTAGGTTGGTGGTTCAAATTCATCAGTCACTCCTCAAAACCCTATACAGGGTTGTTGTGAGTCAGAACTGATTCCACGACACACAGCCAAGATAGTTCATATAAATGGGATCATATAGTATTTGTCCTTTTGTGACTGACTTATTTCATATAGGGTTTTTACGTTTATCCATGGAGTATAATATACATCATTATGTATATACCACCTTTTGTTTCATCTGTTGTTTCATTTCCTGATGCACTTACCAACACTCTCAACCTTTGCTTCTAATTACTAAGGAAGAACTGAAAAGGAAAGAAACTGTGAGTTTTCCTCTAATTCATTTTCCTTCCATCATCATGCTCAAAATAAGTCGTTGGTTAATGCATAAAGGTAACACTAGTAAGAAATAATGACAATATTCCTTGGTCAAGAATGCAGTGGCTCCATACAGTAAGTACTGGACTATAAACCACAAGGTCTGCGTTCAAGTCCGCCAGTCGCTCGATGGTAGAAAGATGAGGCTTTCTGCTCCTGTGAAGATTCAAAGCCTCAGAAACCCTATAGAGGATCACTATGAGTCAGAACCAACTCGAAGGCACTTAACAATAATAACACTGCTTGGTCGTTCACATTTCTTAGAATGCCATTTTCTATTTTCTTCATGGGAAGCAAGTTCTGGTTTGAATGTTGAGTGGTCTCTCAGAGTTGCCAGTTTCTGCTTACTCAGTTTTAGATGTCACATGCTTATCTTGTACTTGCTTTGAATCTAACTGAACTCCAACACATGGTAGGAGAATTCTGTGCTCATTGGTCATCACAAATGCTTTGTACAAACAGAAAGAAATACAATGATGTCTCTGTATATTATGCATATTGCCTCTGATCACAGATGAGCTTCATTGTCCCATTAGATGTCACTTACAAAATACAAGTTCAAAGAAAAAATGGCTAAGAATTTCAAAATGGTGACAGCATTGCATTAAACCTACCACAGGTGCTTCTTAGCACAGGAACCTGTGCAATTCCACAGGACACACACTTGGTAAGTAATGAACTGTATCAGATTCACTAATCAAATGGGAGGGATTCCATTTGACCAGAAAACACACACACAGTAAGCACCGTTTGCATAAAATTCAGTTTGGTATGTGATAAAATATTAAACCAGGCTACCACTATGCTGTAATCTTACTCAGGAAGAGGGCCAATCTTTCCAAAAGACAGACTATCAGGCAGTACAGGTCATCCACTTTGTATAGAAAGGGAAGTGGTCTGAGATGGGGTATATTCAGATTCTTTCAGAGGAAAGGGAAGGGAAAGCTGATGAAATAAACGCCAAGGAGGAAGAATGAAAGATAGGGGATCTGGGGAAGAAACACCTGGATGAACTCCAGAATCACCTAGAGAACATGACACATCGCTCCCAAACTAAAAACAAATCAACCTGTTGTCACTGAGCTGGTTCCAATGGACGGTAGGTAACCCCATGGTTTAAGGAGTGGATCTGCTCCAAAGAGTTTTCTTGACTGAAACTTTACAGACACAAACCTCCAGACCTTTCTTCCATGGTAACACTGGGTGGGTTCGTATCATCAACCTTTCAGTTAGCATTTGAGAGTAAACCATTGGTGCCATGCTTGTTTTGTTTTGCATTTATTCAAGTAACTTTTAAGTTCTTACTAGTGTGCCAGGCTTGGTGGTAAATAACAAGATTGTTGTTTGTTGCTGTTAAGTGTTGTAGAGTCAGTTCTGACTCACAGCAACACTGTATAGTTTCCAAGAGGTGGTTGGTGAGTTTGAACCACTGACCTTGAGGTTCAAACTCACTTTTCAGTTCAAACCTAACTTGCAGTCCAGTACATTATTCTACATCATCACACCAGGACTCCAAAATAACAAAATTACAAAGGTTAATTGGGCTAAATCTCTGGTCTTAAGGAGTGCACTGGCTATGTGAGAAAAACAGTCATGTAGACAGACATGTGGAAAACTATTTTGAATACAATGGAATCATTGATATTCTTTAAAATAAAAGATATAGTGCTCTAAGAATCCAGAGCCAACAGTGAGAATACAGAGAAGCATCATGAAAGGTGCAACACTTGAGTAATATTATTGATATTAAGTGTTGTAGGGTTGGTTCTGACTCAAGGTGACCCTGTATAGGGTTTCCAAGAAGTGACTTGTGGTTAGCAGTCCAGTACTTATCCTATAATGCCACACCAAGACTCCATTCAAGTGCAATGGCTGTGAATTAAAGAAGTATGTGTATTTTTTCCCTACAGGCATTAACTCTATTCAGAATTTTGGCTTCTCATTCAATTCTCCCCTTTGTTCTTAGTAACAAAATTTTAAATTCAGAGAGACCATGTTACCATTTAAAAATACCATCTCTAACTCATTTCTACCTAGAAGTCCTGTTCAAGTGATGTAGTTCTAACCAATGAACTAAGAAATCAATTCAAATTGGATGGATTTTGGATTTTTTTTTTCTTTTCTTTATTGTCACTATTATTATTTTGGAGTCCTGGTATGATGTTGTGCATTAATGTATTGGACTGCAAAGTCAATTTGTACCACAAGATTGGTGGTTCAAGCTGCTAGGAAATCCTATACAGGGTCATTATGGTTTGGAACTGACTCGACTACACTTAACAACAACAACATCACTATTTTGGAGTACTGGTATGGTGCTGTAGGATAAGCACTGAACTTCAAGGTCATTTGAACTGCAAGGTCAGTGGTACAAACTTACCAGTCACTCCTCAGTAATCATATATAGGGTCCCTATGAGTCAGAACAGACTCTTAACAACAGAATTACTATTTCAAGGAACCTGGTAGTATAGTATGTTATATATTGGGCTGCTAACTGCAAGGTCAATAGTTCGAAACCAACAGCTGCTCTGTGGGAGAAAAATGAGGCTTTCTGTTTCCATAACGATTTACAATTTTAGAAACTCTGTACAGGGTTTAGAGTTGGAACTGACTTGACAGTACATAACCACCACAAGCATCATTATTTTAATAGGACATGGTAAAATTTGAACATGATTCCTAGAGCAGAACTTAATTCTTTGAGGCTAAAACCCATATATGAAGAATTGTTGTTGTTAAGTGCCATCAAGTCAGTTCTGACTCATAGTAACCCTGTATAAGGCTTCCGAGGATCAGGTGGTAAGTTTAAACTGCCAACCTTGCAGTTCAAACTGACCTTGCAGTCCACATTAAGGATTGTTGTTGTTGTTAAGTGTCAGAGTCAGTTCTGACTCATAGTGACCCTGTATAAGGTTTCCGAGGAGCACCTGGTAGGTTTGCAGTGCCAACCCCGTGGTTCCCAGTCCTGTGCTTACCCTACAGCGCCGCACAAGGAGTTCATATTAAGGATTATTTTTGCTGCTGTTTAATTCAATCCCATAGAGATCCTGTATCGTATTTATGAGGAGTGGCTAGTGAGTTTGAACCGCAGACCTTGTGGTTCAAACCGACCTTGAGGTCGAGTGTTTATCCTACAGGGCAACATCAGAGCTCCATATTAAGGTCTATTGCTGTTAAGTGTCATTGAGTTGGTTCTGACTCATAATGATCCTGTATAGGGTTTCTGAGGAGTAGCTGTTGGGTTTGAACTGCCGACCTTGGGGTTCGCAGTCTAGTACTGATCCTACAGCACCACACCAGGCATTCCTATTAAGGATAGTTATGTTGTTGCTGTTAAGTGCCTATGAGTTCGTTCTGACTCATAGTGACCCTATATAGGGTTTCCAAGTAGCAGCTGGTAAGTTTGACTTTCCAACCTTGTGGTTCACAGCCCAGTTCTGATCGTACAGATTAGTTGGACAGAAAATATAAATAAATAAATGATCTTGGTTCCTTGAGATATTGTGACTTGGATGTGTTTCTCCAAACCTCCTGCTAAGTTTGAAAACTCAGTCCTTGTTTGGTTAGCCTCTGTAGGTGTAAGTTATGTGTTGTTGTTGTTGTTGTTAGGTGCCCTTGAATCAGTTCCAACTCATTGCACAATAGAACAAGACACTGCCCCGACAAAATTGTTATCCTCACAATTGGTATGTTTGAGCCCATTGCTGCTGCCACTGTGTCAATCCATTTTCTTCTTCCTCTTTTTGGTTAGCTCTCAACTTTACAAATCATGAAGTGCTTCTCCAGGGACTGGTCCCTCCTGACAACATGTCCAAAGTATGGGAAACAGAGTCCTCCCTCCCCATGCTGGCTTCTAAGGAGCATTCTGACTGTAATTCTTCCAATAGATACAGTCCATGCACAGTATTTTTAATATTCTTCTTCAAAACCTCAATTTAAATGCATCAATTCTTCTAAGTGCTGCTTTATTCATTCTTCAACGTTCACATGCATATGTCGTTATTGTTAAGCGCCATCAAGTTGGTTCCAACCCCTAGCAACCCTGTATAGGGTTTCCAAGGAGTAGCTGGTGAGCTTGAACCACCAGCCTTGCAGTTCAAATGGCTTTGCAATCTGGCACATTAACCCACAGCACCACACCAGGACTCCACATGCATTATGAGGCAACTGAAAATGCCACGGCATGGGTGAGACACACCTCAGTCCTCAAATTGACATCTTTGCTCTTTAACACACTTATGCTTCAGATTTGCCTAATGAAACACAATGTCTGACTTCTTGTGAAGTGTTAATTTTTTTCTTTGAGGTTGCCTTATAGTTCATTGACTTTTCTGTCCATTTAGTGCAGTCTGGATCTCTGTTCCTATGTGTTCACCTTCTTTTGCATTGTACTTGTTTTGGTCATAGACTGACCTCAAGTCTCTGAGCTTGTTCTTATAGTTTTGTTTTGTTAACAATTCTTCTTTCTGTTGACTTAATTCAGGGAGGTGCTGCCACGTACGTCAATCTCTGGTTGTTGTCTGTTGTTGTTAGTTCTCAGTCTACTAACTCCTTTTAGGATGTTTTGTAGTGCAGGGTTGGCTTTGGTGAAGTCCCATAGCTTCTGTTTATCCTGGAATGTTTTGATTACACCATCATATTTGATTGATAGCTTTGCTGGATAAAGGATTCTTCGTTGGCAATTTTTTTCTTGCAGGGTTTTATATATGTCTCCCTATTGTCTTCTCGCTTGCATGGTTCCTGCTGAGAGGTCTGAGCTTACTCTGACTTGTTTGCCCTTGTATGTGACCCCTCTGTGTTCTCTGGCTGCTTTCAGAAGTGTTTCCTTGTCTTTGAGTTTGGAGAGCTTGACTATGATATGTGTTGGTGATTTTCTTTTAGGGTCCACTCTTCCTGGACTTCGTTTGGCTTCTTATATGTTTATCTTTTCACTTATGAGGATGTTAGAGAAATTTTCTTCCAGTAGTTCTTCGACTATTTCATCTGTGGACTTGTGTGATTCTTTTTGTTCTGGAATGCCAATAATTCTTAGGTTATTCCTCTTCATGTTGTCCAACATGAATCTTAGACCTTCCTCTGAATTTTTTTTACCCATTTTTGTGTTTGTTCTTCTATCTTAGTGGTATTGAGAGACTTGTCTTCCAGCTCACTGATTCTTCCTTCCATTTCTTCTATTCTACTCCTCTGCCCTTTCAGGGTGGTTCCTATTTCTGCTTATTTGTTATTGATCATTTGGACCTCTTTCTGTAGAATGTCTGACTTCTTGACTACTGCTTCCATAATTGTTCATTCTGAATCCAACAAAATGAAGTCTTTGACAACTTCACTGTTTTCTCCATTTATCATGGTGTTATTTATTGTTCCCGTGGTGAGGAGTTTTGTTTTCTTTACATTGAGGTGCAATCCACACTGAAGGCTGTGTGTGGTCTTCAATCTTCATCAGTATTTTAAGTCCTTTTCACTTTCAGCAAATAAAGTTGTATCATTTATATTCTTTAGGTTGTTAATAAGTCTTCCTCCAATCCTGATGCCACATTCTTCTTTGTATAATCAAGCTTCTCAGATTATTTGCTCAGCATTAATTTGCTCAGGTTGAATAAGTATGGTGAAAGAATACAACCCTAGTGCACATCTTTCCTGATTTTAAACTATTCAGTGTCCCCTTAATCAAACAAGTGCTTCTTGATTTATGTCCAGCTTCCTCATGAGCACAACGAAGTGTTCAGGAATACTTATTCTTCACAATGGTTTCCATAGTTTGGAAATGATATACACAGTCAAATGTCTTTGCATAGTCAATAAAGCACAAGTAAGCATCTTTCTAGTATTCAGATACTTCTAGACAAGACTCATCTGACGTCAGCAATGATACACAGCCAAAGTCTTAAGCAATAAACATCGCAAAGGGTAAATCAAGATATCTACTATACTGATTATATATATACAAATATTTAAAATCTGTTTACCTTCCACAAGGTAGGAGAAAGATGAGGCTTTCTGCTCTCTTAAAGATTTACAGCCTCAGAATCCCTACACAAGGTGGCAATGAGTTGGAAGTGACTGAGGGCTTGCACTCACCAACTACCACTAGTTTCCAGAAGTAACACCATGATTTTCATTAGCCTCTCTTTAAGTGATGTCAATTGCAAAGTATTTTGATACCACTTCTCTTCATGCAAGAGAAGCCCTGGAATTTCAAATGGAAAAAAACATCAAACAGAAGCCTAAGTATCCTTAAATTATAAGTACCAAGACAATAAACATGATCTCTGTTTCAGGTTCACAAAGCTTTATATGTATTTCATAACTTTTCATAGTTGTTAAATGCTGGTATCTGAAGCTTCACATTTCCCTGGGAAGAGAATGTCTTATCTTTCTCTTGCGAGTGGCTGGCAGGCTCAAACCACGGACCTCATGGTATGCAGTCTAGTGCTTATAATATAATATTAGATTGGCAATTCCTTTTTTAACTTGTTCCTCTTGGTGCAAAGGTTGTATGAGCCTGAGTCAGAATCCTTACTCCCTATCACTTTCTCCCTCACTCACAAATCTCAGAACCCTGCAAAGAATATAATTTTTACCTTTGATTGTAATCTATATTATTAGATTGGTACAGAATTTATGGTGTCAAAAATTAAATCACATGCATAAGGAGGTATTCTCTTATAGGATCTGTTTTCATTGTTTTCCTTACCATGAGTAACCCCAACAATAATCACTTTAACAAAGAAAAGATATCTCTGTTCACTAAAAGTTAATACTATAAAGAAAAAGGAGTCCTAAGTGTCACTGTGGGTTAATGCACTAGACTGCAAAGTCAGCTTGAATCACAAAGTTGGCAGCTCAAGCTCACCCACTGCTGCTCGGAAACCCTATAACAGGGTCACTGTGTGTCGGAACCAATTCTGTGGCACTTAACAACAATAACAATGGCAAAAAATGGAGTCTTGGTGTGGCCCTGTAGGATAAAGCACTGGACCACAAGGTAGGTTTGAACCACAAGTTCAGAGGTTCAAACTCAACAGCTGTTCCTTGGAAACCCTGTACAGGGTTACTATGAATTGGAGCTGACTCAATGGAACTGACTCAATGATATGTAACAACAATGGATAAAAATGGGAACATAAAAATTTCAGTCAGAAATCCAATGTGACCACTGGAAAGTCCCACCATAGTTTCTAATCCCATTGTAAGTACTTGCTTAGGACTGTGCTTCAGTTTCACCTTATATAAACTGGAAATCATATTGTACCTTATCTACCACATTTTGATGTTTTGAACATAAAATAATTTAATAAATGTTAAGTGTATTAAAATGCTAAGGGATCGTGTGTGCATCACTAGCCTTTACACAGAAGACATAGGTCGAGGACACAGTACATTTTATGTGATTTCTTTGTAAAGTATTCAGGAAATTGAGTAAAATAATTGTGAGAAGGGATTGAGATTTCCTAATGTGTTTTGGATCCGCTGTGAAATATTCCAAGAATTTTAAAAAACAAAAGAAAGAATGAGAAATACACTGGAAAGGAATGATTCTGGAAACAGCAGAAGGCACAGGGAGAAAGGCATGACAACAAAATATTTCCACTGCTTACAAGTCTGGAACAGCATTAGACCTTCTTTCAGATACACCTGAGTCTTGTGGGGCACCAAATGGGAAATCACAGCTCTATAGACAAGCACCAACTTGATATTTTAGAGACTTGACTTTTCTCCTTCTACAATTCAGACAGGTTTTGTTTGAAAGCCTTAGCTGAACGGCTAGACTACGTAATCCACATAAGCGGCTGCTGCAATGTGATCTTTTTCTAACATTTTAATATGCAGCTCTGAACTTTTCTGGCTTTGAGGAAGGTTGGGAACGTTTAGAGTAAATCTTCTTGATTCAAAGATGATTACTATTGGAACTGTGATTCTGTGAGCTAAAGCATTGGACCGCAATGTCGGTTTGAATCACAAGGTTGGCGGTTCAAACTCACTAGCTGCTCCTTAGAAACCCTATACAAGGTTGCTGTGAGTCAGAACCAACTCAACATCATTTAACACATGAACACACTGTTAGGACTGGAGTCCTTGTGTGGCGCTGTATGATAAGCACTGGACTGCTAATTGAAGATCAGTGGTTCAAACACACCAGCTGCTCATCTTAAACTCAAACACATTAGCTATGAATCAGAACCAACTTGACAGTACTTAACAACAACAACTGTAAGAATTGTCTGCTGGGTCTCAGAAGCAGGATTTGTTCTAAGACAGTCACTCAGGATATCAAACTGTCCTGAAGAAGGAAAGCAACTAATGAATGAATTGCTCAACCTGCACACTTTCATAAAACTGATTTATTTCTATATTTTAAACTTCCATAAGTATAATAAAAGGAGTCCTAATGATGCTGTGGATTAACTGTTGGGTAGCAGTTCAAATCCTCCCTGAGAGAAAGAGGAAGTGACCTGCTTCTGCAAAGATTTACAGCTTTGGAAACCATAAGGAGCAATTCTACTCTGTCCTGTTGTTGCTGTTAAGTGCTGTCAACTCAGTTCCAACTCACAACAACCCTGTATAGGGTTTCCAAGGAAAGATTGGTGGGTTTGAACTGCCAACCTTGTAGTTAACAGTCCTGTGCTTTTCCTACAGTGCCACACCAGCATTCCACTCTGTTGTATAGGGTCTCAATCAGAATCAAACTGATGGCAGTGGGAAGTATAATAATGTTCTAGTTTTTAGATATCAGGATATTTACCCATGTGCTGCTTTTTGGTACATTGAAAGATGGAGTGGGAGTTAAATCATCAATATGGTGTAAAACATGTTTTCAAGCTTTGATATTCAACTGTCTGAGTTTCAATGACATCTCTGCTACTTATTAGCTGCACAATACTTAGGAAAGTCATTTTGTCTCTATGTCATGATATCACCATAGGTGAAAATTCTATCTGGTTAATAGAGATGGAGTACCAAAAGCATGGTATTCACTCATGCAATGTTTATCAGTAACAACCTTGGAAATTAATGCTATTGTTGTTGTTGTTATGTGCTGTGGAGTCGGTTCCGACTCATAGAGACCCTGTACAGGGTTTCCAAGGCTATAAATCTTTACGGGAGCAGAAAGCCTCATCTTTCTCCCGTGGAACAGCTGGTAGTTTCGAACTGCTGACCTTAAGGTTCTCAACCTGATTCGTACCCACTACACTACCAGAGCTCCTTAGCTGAGTATTATTATTACAGCAATTTGAGGACAAGGAAAGAATTTGACATGAGTCTTTCAATCCAAACCTTATTAAAACAATACAAAAAATTGTTGGTTTTTATTAAGGAGTGAGGGTCCCAAAGAAGTAGTGATAAATTTCCCTAGTTATAGGTAGGGCAAGGTTGAATACACACCCTAAAATTTACTGAGATTTGTGAACATATATCATTCAATAAGAACTATTGTAGGAACTACTTTTGGTGTGCAGCAGGGTTGTATTCTTTCACCTTACTAAGTCAACCTATGTGCTGAGCAAATAATCCAAGAAGCTGGGTTCTATGAAGAAAAATGTGCCATCAGGATTGGAGGAAAACTCATTAAGAACCTGTGATATGCAGATGATACAAGTTTGCTTGCTGAAAGTGAAGAGGGCTTAAAATATTTACTGATGAAGATCAAAGAGCAAAGCCTTCAGTATGGATTCAATCTCAATGTAAAGAAAGCAAAACTCCTCACCACTGGACCAATAAACAACATTTTTATCAATGGAGAAGAGATTGAAGTTGTCAAGGACTTCATTCTTCTTGGATCAACTATCAATTCTCTTGGAAGCAGCAGTCAAGAAACCAAACAACATATTGCATTAAGCAAATCTGCTGCAAAAGACAACTTTAAAGTGTAGAAGTGCAAAAGATGTCAGCTTGAGGACTAAGGTGTGCCTGACCCAAGCCATGGTATTTTCAATAACCTCATATGCATGCGAAAGCTGGACAGTGAATAAGGAAAACCACAGAAGAATTGATGCTTTTGAGTTATGGTAGTAGAGGAGGATATTGAAAGTGCCATGGGCTGCCAAAAGAACCAATAAATCAATTTTGGAAGAAGTGCAGCCAGAGTGCTCCTTGGAGGCCAGGATAGCCAAACTTAGTCTCTCATACTTTCGACATATTGTCAGGAGGGACCAGTAACTGGAGAAGGATATCTTGTTTGTTAAGGTGGAGGGTCTGAGAAAAATAGGAGAACCCCAACAAGATGGATTGGCCAAGTGGCAGCACCAATGGGCTCAAGCATGGCAACTATAGTGATGTTGGCCCAGGATCTGGCAGTGTTTCGTTCTGTTGTGCATAGGTTCACTATGAATCAGTACCTACTCAATGGCACCTGCTGGATTATGTTGTTGTTTTAGGTTTCATTTAGTCAACTCTACTCATAGCAACCCTATGTGCAACAGAACAAAATATTGCCCAGTCCCGTGCCATTTTCATAATTATTGTGATATTTTGGCCCTTTGTTGCAGTCAATCCATCTCATTGGGAGGCTTCCTCTTTCTCACTGACCCTCTACTTCAAGTATGATGTCCACTTCAGGGACTAGTCCCTTCTGATAACATGTCCAAAGTACTCGAGATGAAGTCTCACTCTCCTTGTTTCTAAGGAGCTTCCTGGTTCTATTTCTTTCAAGACAGATTTGTCTGTTCTTCTGGTAGTCCAGGGTATTTTTAATATTCTTCACCAACACCAGAATTCAAATGCATGAGTTCTTCCCCAGTATCCTTTATTCATTGTCCAGTTTTCATATGCATATGAAGCAATTTAAAACAATATTACTTGGGTCAGGAGCACCTTAATGTTCAAATTTTAAATAGGTATTTGTCAATAGATTTGCCCAATGCAATATTACGTTTGATTTCTTGATTGCTGGTTCCATGAGTGTAGATTGTGGATCCAAGTCAAATAAAATTCTTGACAATGACAGAGTTTTCTCTGTTCATAATGATATTTGTTATTCATCCAATTGTGAGGATTTTGGCATGACTTACATTGAATTGAATTGTAATCCATACTGACGGCTGTAGAGTTTGATCTTCAACAGCCAGTGTCTCTAATTCTCTTCACTTTCAGCAAGCAAGGTTGTACCATCTGTATACCAGAAAGTTGTTAATGAGCCTTCTAGCTATCTTGATATCCCACTCTTTTTCATTTAGTTTAGGTTCTTGATTTTTTTTGCTCAGCATACAGATGGAATAACTAAGGTGAAAGGATATGCACATCTTTCCTGATTTTAAACCACCCACTCTCTGCTTGTTCTATTTGAACGACTGCCTCTTGAGCTATGTACAGGTTCTATATGAACACAATTAAGTGTCCTGAAATTCCCTTCTTTCCAATGCCTAGCCATTGTTATAATCCATGAAGTCAAATGTCTTTGTGTAGTCAATAAAACACAAGTAAACATCTTTCTGATATTTTCATCTTTCAGGCAAGATCTATCTTACTCAACAATGATGTAACGCATTCCACATCCTCTTCTTAGTCCTGTCTGAATTTCTGGCAGCTCCCTGTGAATATGCTCCTGGAACAGTTTGAATTATTTTCAGCAAAAATATATTTGCATATTGTAATAATGATGTTGTTGTTGTTGTTAAGTATCATGGAGTTGGTTCCGACTCATAGTGACCCTGCACAGGGTTTCCAAGGCTGTAAATCTTTATGGGAGCAGAACAGCTAATCTTTCTCTTGTGGAACAGCTGGTAGTTTCGAACTGCTGACCTTGAAGTTGGCAGCCCGACTCATAACCACTATGCTATCAGAGCTCCTTATAATAATGTTATTATTCAATAATTTATACATTCCATTGCATCACCTTTCTTTCGAATGAGCACAAATATGGATATCTTTCGATCGGTTGGCCAGAAAACTGTCTTCCAAATTTCTTGGCATACGCTAGTGTTATGTTTGTTTCAAGGCTGCGTCAGTTGGTTGAAACACTTAAGTTGATATTCCATCAATTCCTGGAGCCTTGTTTTTTTGTGTTTGTTGTTTGTTTGTTTTTTTTGAAAATGTCTCCAGTGAAGTTTGGACTTACTTGAACATCATAGACTCTTGATCGTATGTTACCTCCTGAAATGTCTGAATGTTAATCAATTATTTTTGGTACAGTGATCTGTGTATTCCTTCCATCTTTTGATGCTTCTTGTATCATTCAATATTTTACTCATAAAGTCTATCAATGTTGCAAGTTGAGGCTTGGATTTTTTTTCATTTCTTTCAGCTTGAGAAATGCCAAGTGACTTTCTTCTCTTTTGGTTTTCTAACTCCAGATCTTTGCACATTTCACTATAATATTTGTTTTAACTTCTCAAGCTGCCCTTGGAAAAATTTTTTTTCAATTCTCTCACTTCGTCATATCTTCCATTCACTATAGCTACTCTACATTCAAAAGCAAGTATCAGAGTCTCTTCTAACATACACTTTGATCTTTTCTTTCATATCTTTTCAATTACCTTTTATTTTCTTCATGTGTAATATTCTGGATATCATTTCACATTCCTCTGGTTTTCAGTTATAAGTGTTGAGTGTTACAAATCTGTTCTTGAGACGGTCTCTAAATTCAGATAAGATGTACTCAAAGTCATATTTTGACTCTCATAGACTTGTTTTAATTTTCTTCAGTTTTGGCCTAAACGTTGTTGTTGTTAATTGCCGTTGAGTCAGTTCCAAACCATAGCTACCTTATATAAGGTTTCTAAGGAATTGCCGATAAGTTTGAACTCCCAACCTTGCAGTTCAAACCAACATTGCAGTCAAGTGCTTATCCTACAGTGCCACATCAGGACTCTCAACCTGAACACGCATATGAGCAACTGATGATCTGTTCCATAGTTGGCCCTTGTTTTGTTTCAGTTGATGATATTAACCTTCTCCATCATCTCTTACCTAGAATGTAGTCAATTTGATACATGTGCATCACATCTGGTGAGATCCACATGTATATTCCTCACTTATATGGTTGAAAGAGTTATTTGCAATGAAAAAGTCTTAGGTCTTATAAAATTCTATCATGTGATCTCCAATATTATTTCTATTACCAAAGTCATAATTTTCAACTTTTGCATTCCAATCAACAGTAATTAGCCATGTATCTTGATTGTAGTTTTTTAAAAAATCAATTACAGGCTGAAAAAGTTGGTAGAATTCTTAAATTTATTCATCTTTAGCTTTGATCATTTGTTATGTAAACTTAAAGAATTGTGTTAACTGGTATTTCTTACTTGTTGTTGTTACCAGTTGGTTCTGACTCATAGCAACCTTGTAGAGGGTTTCCAAGGAGCAACTAGTGGATTTGAACCACCGACCTTTTGGTTCAGAGTCCACTGCTGATCCTACAGCACCACACCTATCACAGACAGTGTTGTATTTCAAGATAAATCTTGAAATACTCTTCTTGACAATGAATGGAATGCCATTCCTCTTCAATTTGTCATTCCTAGCATAGTGAATCATGTGATTTTCTGATTCAAAATGGCTAATACCTGACCATTTCAGCTCAGTAATATCTAGGATATCAATCTTGATTTATTTCATTTCATTTTTTTTTACTACTTCCAATTTTCCTTGATTCATACTTTGTATATTCCACATTCCATTTATTAATAGATATTATCAGTTGTTTCTTCTCATTTGAAGTTGAATTCCATCATCAAATGAAGATCCTGAAAGCTTTGCTCCATACAAGTCATTAAGGTCTACTCTACTTTAAGAAGGCAGCTCTTCCTCAGTTGTATTTTGTGTACCTTCCAACCTGAAAGGATCATTTTCTGGCACTATATCAGACAATGTTCCACTGTTACTCATAAGATTTTAAGAGAATACTCCTTCGTTTGTGGTGTTGGAGGAGAATATTGAAAGTGCCATGGGCTGTCAAAAGAACCAATAGATCCGTTTTGGAAGAAGAGCAGTCAGAGTGCTCCTTGGAGGCCAGGATGGCCAGGTTTTGTCTCATACTTCGGACATGTTGTTAGGAGGGACCAGTCACTGGAGAAGGATATCATGTTTGTTAAAGTGGATGGTCAGAGAAAAACAGGGAGACCCCCAACAAGATGGATTGGCCAATTGAGCTCATCAATGAACTCAAGTGTGGCAACGGTAGTGAGGTTGGCCCAGGATCAGGCACTGTTTCATTCTGCTGTGCATAGGGTCACTATGAGTCGGTACCGACTTGATGGCACCTAACAACAACTCCCTCAGAAATGGACCTCCTATCTTTTTCTTCCTAGTCTGAAAGCTCTGCTAAAACCTGTCCATTATGGGTGATCCTGCAAGTATTTGAAGCACCAGTAGCATAGCTTCCAGCATCACAGCAATATGCAAGCCCCCACATTCTGACAAACTGACAGATATATATAGTCTTAGCATATAGCACAATTATTGTAGAGTTATGATTTGTTTTTCTGTTTTGGGGCTTCCTAGAGGTGCGTTAGGTGTGTATGATTGAGTCTCTAAGCAACTATCTACTACTAATTAACAATGTAGTTTAGTTATTTTATTTAATCTTCTCAGTCTTCATTTTACTTTTTAATATTCATTTGAAAATTTTGGTTATAAACTCCTGCAATAATTGTTCTTAGCATGTTTTGGGATGCAAGGAAAATATTCAACCTTGGGCAATAAAAATTCTGGAGGTGGACACTTCTAGATTCAGTCATGGTCTTCTTTCAATTCTATATTTTCACAAATCTCAATTACTTAGTCTTTTTTTTTTTTTTTTTCCTTTTCTGAAACAGGAGAAGACACTGGTCAAGTACTTGGAAACTACATAGAAAACACTGAGAGCATAGGTATCAATAACCATATAGCAATTTGCTTAGTTTAAAACAGACTGGGCTTAGAGGGCTTATAAGGCTCTGTATGGGGTCATATTGCTAGTAGGAGGCCTCAGGAGTTAAGCTTTATAGTATATGCTCTGATATACACCTAGATCTCTGCTTCTAGATCAATCACTCATTCTTTTAAGCTGAAAGGAATATTGACAGCTAATGACTCAGATATGATTCAAACTTGCTTTCTGAAAGCAAAGAAGACTTGAAGCACTGACTGATGAAGATCAAAGATTTAAAAAAAGGAAAGAAAAATCCTACCACTAGACCAATAAGTAGCATTATGATAAACCAAAAAAAAATATTGACTTTATCAAATATTTAATTTTATTTGGATCCACAATCAACATTCCTGGAAGTAGCAGTCAAGCAATAAAATGACATACTACATCAGGCAAATCTGCTGCAAAAGACTTGTTGAAAGTTCAAAAAGCAAAGATGTCACTTTGAGACTAAGGTGCACCTAATCCAGGTCATAATATTTTCTGTCTTTTTGAAAAAAAAAAAAAGCTTTTATTGTGAATTGAGAGATGGTTTACAGTGCAGATCATCAGGTTTACATTTTGAAAAATCATTGCAATGATTATAATCCCCTCCATGCACCATTAGCTAACAGTATTTACCGCTAGTAACATTTTTTATGCACATATACCACATTGTGTTAGATTCATTTAATGTCCAAAAGGCACATTTTACCAGCCAACCTTCTGCCCACAGTCCATGGGCCTATAGTCCTCTGTTGCTCTGTTTCTCTATGCCATTGCCTTACCACCATCTCTGTTGTCATCACTTTTCTAATTAGTATCCCTTGTTTCTCTCATCTCTTCCCTCTTGATGGCCCTAGGATTCTCTGTTCCTGAAATGACAGATTAACTACTCCCCCCTTTTAGTTACACCGCTTCTACATTTACAGTTGTGACAATTGTCATTAGTCCTGATAATAGTTACTCACAATTGAATAATAAAATCCTGTCCCAATCATTACCAGACCCATCTGGACAAGAGGAAAACTATTTGTGGGAATGCTATCTTCAATTGCCTCATATGCATGCAAAAGCTTGACATTGAATAAGGAAGACCAAAAAAGCTTTAACACCTTTTATAAAAATAAAAAATTAAAAAAATGAATGAATGCCTTTGAATTATGGTGATAGCAAAGACTATTGAATATCTCATGAACTTCTAGAAGAACAAACAAATCTGTATTGGAAATAATACAGCCAGAATTCTCCTTAGATGCAAGGATGGCAAGAATTGGATTTACATATTGTGAACATTTTATCAGAAGGGACCAAACCCTGGAGAAAGACATCATCCTTGGTAAAGTAGAGGGTCAGCCAAAAAATAGAAAGACTTTCAATGAGCTGGATTGACACAGTGGCTGCAACAATGGGCTCAAACATAACAATGATCATGAGGATGGCTCAGGACCAAACAGTATTGTACACAGTGACATTATGAGTCACAACCAATTCAACAGCAATAGCAGTGAGCTTGATGCTCTATCCCTCGCTGAGATTTCCCTTCAGCCAAAGGAAATTCCTACTTCAAGGTTATACTCACTCTTCAAACATCTTGAGTCCAATACTTGGTCAAAGCAAGATACAAAGTATCCCTTGGCTTCAAGATCTGCCCAACTCCAGAATTCTGCTTGCAATTGGTTGAGGTCTTTGTTGCCACTATACTATATAATTTATCTTCTCTTGCCTCCCAATTATGTTTTCTTCACTCTTGTACAACTAGTGTTCCTGACAGCATTCCTAAGAAATCTGCATTAATACCTCTATTTCAGAATCTGTTTCAAGGAAGCCCAATCATACACAGATTTTTATGAATACTTCCAACCCAAGTCCCTAGAGATCAAGTATGGTTTACTGAAGTAGGAAGCTTATTTCAGCCTCTGTAATGTCCCTAACATACTCCTTCTTCCTATCAAAGATTCCTCCTACCAGATTTTGGTTTTTTTCCTTAACCCAATAATGGGGGAAAGGAAGAAGGGTTTTGCGGGCTTTAAAATCAGCTCCAAGAATAATAAGGAAGCTGCAAGCCACTGCATAATGTGGATGAGCCTTGAGGACATTGTGCTAAGTTAAATAAGTCAGTCACAAAAACAGAAATACTGCATAGGACCATTGTTGTAAAATATTTAAGAAAAAGAACTCACACTAAAAGGGTGGAAAAAAAATATTTGATGGTTACCAGGATATATGGGGTGGGTTGAGGGGAGGGAGGGGAAGGTGAGCACAGGGATGGGAATAGACACAGGATAGCTTGGGTGCTGTGAGGGGTGGGGAAATGGACAATACACAAGAAGGGCGAGGGGAATGGAAGAACTAGGTGGATGGGAGAACAATTAGGCAGGTCTGCATGGACTAAGTGGGACAGAGGTAAATAATGATGTATGCACAACCTTGGAACAACAGGGCTGTGGGGTACAGGAATTGAGGCATGGTTTGAATGACTAAAAGAGGGGAAATAATGTTAAGATGCTTGGCTGTCCTTTGAATCTTGGTATCTCTTTCCTACCATTGTAAAATAGACACTTGAGGGGGAGAAAAAGGAATAGTTAGAAACATCACCATAGAAAGCATGTAAGTCTGTCTGCAGCTTATAACTGATTGGAATACCTAAAATGGGGCTAGAACTTGCCAAGTGAAGGAGGCTTCCTGCAGCTCCTTTGCATCACATAAAACCATAGGCGGAATCCTGATCCTCATCCAGAATCTTCAGAGGTGGGAAATTTACACTTGAAAGGACAAGCAGACCAGCCTGGAGTGACTAGAAGAACTGAAGATATTTCTTGAAAGAAAGACTGGTAGGAAAAAAAAAAAAAAAATCAGTAATGGCAATCCAGTTGACTTCTATAAGAACAAGCAACTTGTTCGCTCAGGAGCCATCTAGGCAAGTGGTTGGGTCCCATCAGGGAAAACCCCCTTCCAAGACTAAGACTCAAAGGGAATACACAAGCAGGCATGTTTTCTGGCTGGTGACCATGTTGGTTACTGATAAGGGGAAGTGGGGGGAAAATATCAATGAAGTTGTGAACTAAGTCTGACCATGTTCAATAGACTCCTGTGAACCCAGGCTGAGACCTGGTTGGCCAGCAGTATAGCAAGACCTGGAGACTCCTGGGCCAGAGACAGTGACATGGCCACAGAGGACTAGAGCAGAGAGTGAAACATCCAGCTGATATGAAGTGGGGGGAGATGCACAAGAACACCATACTTGCAGATAGTACTCACTTGACCTGGCTTCAATGTCTAGATGATCAGAACACAACTCAAAACAAAAGAGAAATCTGCTACAATTTGATGAACTTGACCTATACTTATGGATGAAGTCGCTCAAAAGAGGGAATATTTACAGGGAGGATCGTTCCCATCCCCTCGGCACATAGGGTTGACAGAGATGGCCAACTTAGACATTGGCTACCCAAAAGGGGCGGGGGGGCAACAAAGGCAATAAGTGACTGGCTTACAAATTTTCAAGAGATAGCCTAGTTCCAGAGGGTGCGGGGAAAGGTAGAATCTCCACTGAGTGGTTTCCAATTTGCCTGGATGGGTCTAATGAAAGGAGATGGGGATAAGACTCTTATTGTACAAAAGTGAATCATTGCTATCAGGACTGATTGTAAGGTTTGAAAATGAAAAGGTGGATGTATTGTAACAAAAAGGAGGGGAGTGGCTAACTTTGCAGTTCAGGAAAGGAGGTCCCTGGGACCATCAAGGGAGAGAAGTGGAGTGAGAAACTCTACCCAGAGAAGCAGTGGCATCAGAGATGGAGGCAGAGATGATGTGGAGAGATGGAGCAGCTGGGGACTCTGGTCTCAGGGAGGGAGAGGGGCTGTGTGCTGGTGGCTGGGAGGCAGACTTGCAGGGTGTACCCTTTGGTTGTTTGATGATGCTTGGAGGGTATTGTAATCATTGCAATGAAACAAAATACGACAGGATGAATATAAAGCTAATGTTCTTTCCTGTAAATTATCACATAATTCACAATAAAAACTTAAAAAAAAAAAAAAAATCAGCTCCAAATAGAAAGATTGCTAAGTTTCTGTTTTATAAGCATCCTGTGCATGATTGATGAACACTGCATCTGCCTTTCCCCCAACTCTCTACACCATACTATACACCCACAATATACAACCTACCCATGCCTCACTCTAATATAACCTATCACACATCCAAGACTCACTCACAGACATAGGCAGGTCAGGTAGACCCTGAAGTTTTTGGAAGTCATCTTCCTGGAAAATTCCTACTTTCCAAACATCTCCTTCTGCACCAAGATTCATTTACTTCTCTTTCTATTAATCGGAACCAATCTTCAGCTTCTTGGTTTGTACTTGGGATAAAAGCTATCCCAATATGGGCTCAGTTTCACTTGCCTTTTGCTACAAAGCCTCCAAATAGATTTTCAGGTGAAAAGTCCTCATACAGCAGACTTTAGGGACTCAACACTAACCCAAATACTTGGTTAATATCTTAAAGAGACCAGTTGGGATACTACCTTGAAGCAGAATTCATACTCATCTAATAGAAATTGTCATCTAATGTTAAATATTAATCCTTCTCACAAGCTTGAAAGGTCAGCATCACATATTTGAATATCTGTGGAAACCTGGCTCAGAAGAGGAAGAAGACTTGCCAAAAATAACATGGTAATTAAATGACAGAACTGGACCTGACTTTAGATGTAATGTCTACTTTCTTTACATGTTGTTACTCTGTCCTCCCCATATTTGCTTCCTGATATTCAGAGCCAGAGATGAGGAACTCAGGCGGCCATTATCTAACAACATGACCTGACGACTATCTCTTTGGGCCATAATGGAAATTATCAGGTCCTGGTATGAATATTTTCCAGTTCCAGGAATGCTATAAATTTAGAACTCTGTCTCTTGAACTGCAAAATAAATTCTCTCTTTCTCTGCTCCCCAAATTCATAACATTTCAGCCCCACAGGATATCAGCAGGTCAATTTAACTCTACCTCTTGCTTCATGTCACTATCCCACAAAAAGTTACCACAAATAATAATTAACCCAATGACCTAACAGACCATGTGAACATCAGTCTCCATGGTCCTGAGACCAGAAGAAGTAAACTATGCCTGGCTAGCACTACCAGCTGCTCTGAAAGGGATTATACAGAAGGTTCTGGAAAGAGTAGAAAAAAGTGTGGAACAAAACCCAAAATCATAAAAAGACCAGGCTTGCTAATCAGACAGAGACTGATAGAATCCCAAGACTCTAGCCCTTGATCGCCCTTCAGATCTGAAACTTAAATCACCCCATGGTTCAATTTTCACCTAATAGACAACAAACAGATAGGTATACAGGGAGGACAATAACACTAATGAGGTAAATAAGCCATAAAATAGTCACACATTCAAAATTAAAAGAACAGCCTTTACTCAAGGGCAAAGTAGGAGTATTAGGAAAGAAAGAGGAATGAAAACAAGGAACACAGTGAGGAAGCAGAATAAGTGACGTTACACTGAGAAGAGAGCACTCATTGACATGGAATGAAGTAGATGACTTGCTGAATATAAAACTGTTGCTCTGTTTTATAAATCTTCACTCAATACATAATGATAAGTTTTAAAAAAAAGTCACTTTCAGTACAATAACAGTAGTCTTGATTCAACATGTCTTTGAGCTTCAGTTTGAGCTATATCTTCCTATGGATGTCTGGCTGGGGCTCACTGGGGCTTCCACTGGCTATCTTGACAAAAGTGCTATATAGCTAAGCCTTGGTTGGAACCTTCAAATACTTTGTTAAAAAAAACACACCCAATCAGCACTAAAGTGCATCATTTGAATCTCATAACAAGAAATAGTGTGCTATTAGTATCTCAGTCTTATTGTTGAAGATAATTTAAGCAACTTCCCCATGATCACCATCTTAGAACATATACCCCAATTTTTAGTTTAGAAACAATGATGAAGAGAATAACTGTACACTGGTGTGGTGCTGTGGGTTAATGAGCCAGACTGCAAAGCTGTTTGAACTGCAAGGTCGGTGGTTCAAGCTCACCAGCTGCTCCTCAGAAACATACATATTTAGCTCAGGGGCTATACAAGCTTATACAGACTACTTGCTACAGTGGGGTAGGAAGGTGAGACTGAAAGAAGGGGAAGGACCTTGGGAATATAAAAATGGAACAAGGGACCTTCTGGAGACTTGCATTTAGTAGGTGCCTAATAAATGTCTGCTGATAGAAAACATATCCTAGAAGTCAGAAGCTACACTCTCTAAGATCCTACCAATTACTAATTAGCTATATGCTTAAAAGTGATTTTATTTCATCTTCTCCATCTTAATTTTACATTTTAGTATTCATTTGGAAAATTTGAATATAAACTCCTGCCCTAAATACAATAATTTCTACTTGCATGTATTGGGATGCAAGTAAAATATTCAACCATTGGTAATAAAAATTCTGGAGGTGGACATTTCCAAATAAATTAAGAAACTCAGTCAGAATTACCTTCCAATCCTACATTTTCACTAATCTCAGTGGTGGTTGGTAGTGTAGTGGTTACAAATCGGGCTATGAACCTCAAGGTCAGCAGTTCGAAACTACCAGCTCTTCCATGGGAGAAAGATGAGGCTTTCTGCTCACGTAAAGATTTACAGCCTCAGAAACCCAAACAGGGTCGCTATGAGTCGGAGAACTGACTCCATGGCACATAACAACAACAACACTACCAGAGCCCAATGTAGTAAGTTGTTTGATTTCTTGACTGCTGCTTCCATGAGTGTTGATAGTTGATCCAGGAAAAATGCAGTCCTTGACAACTTCAGTCTTTTCTCTGTTGATAAGAATGTTGTTTATTGGTCCAGTGGTGAAGATTTTTAGTTTCTTTACATTGAGATGCAATCCATACCGAAGGCTGTGCTCTTTGATCTTCATCAGTAAATATTTTAAGTCCTCTTCACTTTCTGCAAGGTTCCAAGCCTGATGCCACATTTTTCTTCTTAGAATCCAGCATCTCAGATTATTTGCTCAGCATACAGGTTGAATAAGTATGGTGAAAGACTACAACCCTGTCCCACACCTTTCTTAATTTTAAACTATTCAATGTTCCCATGATCTGTTCAAACAACTGCTTCTTGGTCCAGGTACAGATTCCTCATGAGCATAATTAAGTGTTCAGGAATACGCATACTTCACAATGTTGTTCATAGCTTTTCATGATCCACACATTCGAAAGCCATTGCAAAGTTAATAAAGCACAGGTACACATATTTCTGATATTCTCTGCCGTCAGCCAACACCATCAGATATCAGCAATGATATCCCTCGTTCCATGTCCTCTTCTGATTCCAGTTTGAACCACTGGAAGTTCTCTGTCAATGTATGCTTGCAGCCATTTCTGTATTACCTTTATAAAATTTTACTAACATGGGATATCAAAGACATTGTCCGATGATTTTCACATTCTGTTTGGTCACCTCTCTTTGGAATGGGCACAAATATGGATCTCTTCCAATCAGTTGGCCAGATAGTTGTCTTCCAATTTTCTTGGCAGAGATGAGTGAGTGCCTCCTGTGCCGCCTCACTTTCTTGAAAGATTTCAATTTTTACCCTATCAATTCCTGGTGCCTTGTTCTTTGCCAATTCCTTCAAGGCACCTTGGACTTCCTCCTTCAGTATCATTGGATCTTAATCATATGCTACCTCTTGAAATGGTTGACCATCAACCATTCCCTTTTTGGTACAGTGATTCTGTATTTTCCTTCCATCTTCTTTTGATGTTTTTTGAATCATTCAATAATTTTCCCAGAGAATCCTTCAATAACAAAAGTCAACGCTTGAATTATTTCTTCAGTTTCCCCAGCTTGAGAAATGCTGGGCATGTTCTTCCTTTTTAGTTTCCTGACTTCAAATCTTTGCACATTTTGTTGTAACATTTGACTTTATCTTCTCGAGCTGACCTTTGAAATTTTCTGTTCAGCTCCTGTACCTCATCATTTCTTCCATTTGCTTTAGCATCTCGACACTGGAGAGCAAGTTTCAGCTTCTCTTCTAACATCCATTTTGACCTTTCCTTCTTTCTTGTCTTCTTAATGACATTTTGCTTTCTTTCTGTATGATGTTCTTGATGTCATCGCACAACTCTTCTGGTCTTTGGTCTTTGTTGTTGTTGTTGTTAAGTGCTGTCAAGTCGGTTCCGACTCATAGCGACCCTGTACAGGGTTTCCGAGGGTGTAAATCTTTACAGGAGTAGAAAGCCTCATCTTTCTCCCACGGAGTGACTGGTAGTTTCGAACCGCTGACCTTAAGGTTCGCAGCCCGATTCATAACCACTATGCTACCAGAGCTCCTTGGTCTTTGGTCTTTAGAGTTCAACAATAAAGACAGTAACATAAACAGCAGGGGGAAAAAAAAAGATCAAAGGAAAGGGGACTTCTTCTATAGTGTTCTCTTAGAAGCCCCAAGAAGACTTTATCATACATGTAATTAACTAGAACTGAGTCACACTACTTCAATAGATGAATCACTGCCAAAAAGGAATGGTATTGACAAAATTGACTAAAGTTTCACTCCAAAAAACATGGTGCAGTTGTTAAAGAGCTCATCCGCTAACTGAAAGGTCAATGATTTGAACCTACCATCTACTGGGAGAATCCACCCACCATTCAGAAAGTGAAAGTTGTAGAAGTCTGCGTTCATACTTACTGCCTTGGAAACTCTATGGGGCAGTTCTACTCTATCCTATGGGGTCACTATGAATTAGAATCAACTCAACAACAGTGGATTTCAAGTCTTGCTAGTATCACTGGATTCCTGGTGTGATATAGGAGAAAATTAAACTGTAAGGTCAACTCCTCAAATCTACCATCTTCTCCTTAGATACTCTATACAGATTGCCTATGAGTCTGAATCGACTCAACAGCACAAATCAAGGGTTTCAGTTGTTACGAGGATATTTGTAAAAATGATTTCTTTAGAAAGAACTGTGGGTTTTTTTTAGCATCTTTTCACCCTATTCTTTGCCGGTGTAGCTATTGGCAAAGAACAAGGCACCAGGAATTGATGGATACAAATTGAAATCTTTCAACTAAGTGAGGTAGCATTGGAGGCACTCATTCATCTATACCAGGAAATTTGGAAAACTACTACCTGGCCAACTGATTGGAAGAGATCCATATTTGTGCCCATTCCAAAGAAAGGTGACCCAATGAATGCGGAAATCATCAGACAATGTCACTGATATCCCATGCAAGTAAAGTTTTACTAAAGGTAATACAGAAATGGCTGCAACCATACATTGACAGAGAACTTCCAGAAGTTCAAGCAGGTTTCAGAAGTAGGATGTGGAATTAGGGATATCATTGCTGACATCAGATGGATCTTGACTGAAAGCAGAGAATACCAGGAAGATGTTTATCTGTTCTTTATTGACTACACAAAGGCTTTCGATTGTGTGGCTCATGACAAGCTATGGACAACAGTGTGAAGTACGAGTATTCCTGAACACTAAATTTTGCTCAGGAGGAACCTGTGCATGGACCAAGAGGTAGTTGTTCAAACAGAACAAGAGAACACTGAATGGTTTCAAATTAGGAAAAGTGTGTGACAGGATTGTATTCTTTCACTATATTTATTTAACCTGTATGCTGAGCAAATAATCTGAGAAGCTGGGTTACATGAAGAAAAACATGGCATGAGGATTGGAAGAAAACTCATTAACAACTTGCAATATGCAGATGATAGAATCCTGCTTGCTGAAAGTGAAGAGGATTTAAAATACTTACTGATGAAGATCAAAGACCACAGCCTTCACTTTGGATTGCATCTCAATGTAAAGAAAACACCACTGGATCGATAAATAACATCTTTATCAATGAAAAAAATATTGAAATTTCTGAAGACTTCATTTTGCTTGGAACAACAATCAACACTCATGGAAGCAGCAGTCAAGAAATCTAAATTACGTATTGCATTAGGCAAATCTGCTGCACAAGACTTTTTTTAAAGTGTTAAACACCAGAGTTGTCAGTTTGAGGACTAGGGTGCTCCTGACCCGAGCCTGATATTTTCAATAACCTCATATGCATGAGAAAGTTGGACAATGACTAAGGAAGACTGTAGAAGGATTAGTGCATTTGAGTTATGGTGTTAGAGAAAAATATTGAAAGTGCCATGGACTGCCAAAAGACAAATAGATCTGTGTTGGATGAAGTACAGTCAGAGTGCTCCTTGGAAGCCAGGATGGCCAGACTTTATGTCTCATACTTTGGACATATTGTCAGGAGGGACCAGTCACTGAAGGTCAGAGAAAAAGAGGAAGACCCCCCAGAGAGATGGATTGGCAAAGTGGCAGCATCAATAGGCTTTCAAGTGTTGCAACTATTGTGATGTTGGCCCAGGACTGGGTAACATTTTGTTCTGTTGTGCACAGGGTCGCTATGAATTGCACCTATAGCACCTAACAACAACAACAAACCCTTATTTAGCTAGCCCCCACACCTAGTGTAAGAGGTTTTTATCAATAAAACCACTCACGGAGCTCAGTATATGTTTCTGCAGCTTTTTTGTTAGTGTTGTTAAATGGCATCCAGTCACTTCTGACTCACATTGACAATGTATAGCGTTTCCGAGGAGTGGGTGATGGGTTTGAACCAGTAACTTTTCAGTTAGCCATTTAATGCTTATCCTACAATGCGTCACTATGATTCCTCTGCAGTTTTAGGTACACAGGAAACATGAATTTAACACAAATGTGAAATACTCTATGAATCTGGTGTTGAAGACTAAAAGATACGAGCATCGCCACAAATTCTTCCCATCATGATATGGAATATTTTATTGTTATTATTATTACTTCCCCCAAGACACAAGATCTACTTCTTTAGTCCTTGAGCCTGGGATGGTCCTTGGATCTTCTTTGACCAATAAAAAGTGACAATAATCCTGATATATAACTTAAAACCTTAGTTCAGAAGATTTCCAACTTCCTGTTGTTTTTATGGAACACTGAACTGAGATTGCTATGTAATCACTCAGACTCACCTGTTAGAGGGTGAAAGACACTGAAGAGAAAAAGAGACATAACTCAGATATTTATCAGCACCAACTGTTCGACTGTGAATGAGGCCATCTTGGATATCCCAGCTCAACCAACCCTCATGCTGAATGCAGCCCAGGTGTAAACCCACGTAAAGGTAGCAGACAAATCACCCAGCCAATTCAAAGCAAGATGAGAAGTAAATCATTATTTTAAGCCACAGTGTAAGTGGTTTGTTGCATACCAATAGATAACTAAAACAGCTGGCTAGCTACTTCAAGGCAAAGGAGAGGTTGCATCTGTACTGGAATCTGCCTGTACACCAGGATAAGTTGAAGAAAAGGAGGTATGAGTGTTGACACAAATAGAAGGAAGAACTGATCTAAAGTTATTTAATAAGTTCACCTTGCGTTAAGAAAATCTGTATGGACTGATCCAACAAAGGAAAGAAAGGGGAAAAAAAAAGAGAGAGAGAGAGAGAAAGAATGATAGAGACAAGTATAAAAGTGTGAAGAAAGGAACAGCTAACATGAGGAAAATCTATCACTCAAAATATAAGGCATGCAATCAAATGTCCTTTTTGATAGTCTCAGAAGTACTGATTAACATGTTCCATAGTTCAGAGTGTCAAGACATTTTAAGTCATACCAATCAAGTGTATTCATATCCCTCTTACTTCTTCACTATCCCTTTACTTTAATCCTGGCAAGACAAGTTATCAACTGAGAGGAGGAAGAGAAACACCAGTTGAAGAAAAGAGAATAAAGGCCATTTCCAGCAGACAACCCAAAGCAAGACCTAATAAGGGGAAGGAAGAGAAAAAGAGGGGAAGGAGAATTTAATTTTAAATAAGTTGTAATTATTTTTCTTTTTGGTCTGTTGTCATTTGTCTATTTTTCTTTTTTGTAATTCAGTTTATTGTTGTTGTTGAAAATATACACAGAAAACATACACCAATTCAAGAATATCTACAGTGACACTGATTACATTAACTGAATAACTGAATAGGGCAACCATTCTCATCCTCCTTTCCATATTTTTCCTTCCCTATTAACATGAACTCACTGACCCCTAAATTTCCTATCTAATCTCTTGAGTTGCTCCTATCATTTTGATAACATATAGGTAGATCTTAAAAGAGTACAATACTCAAGATAGATACTCCTTACATAATAGTTAAGCTAAACTATTATTTGACTTTAAGAAGATTTCAGAAGATATATGAGGGAGCTTCCCAAAGTTAATGGGAAAAATGTAACTCATACTGGCATTTCTCCAAGAACTTTTCGAAGCCTCTTTGTGGTTTCTTAAGGTTTAAAGATTATATAGAGGCAATAATTTCAGGGTTTATTTTGCCTCCATTGATCCAGAGAGTCTAGAATCCACTTCTATGTTTGAAATTCTGTTCTGCATTTCCCCCCTGTTAAGCAATGATTCTTCCAGATCAAATCCTTCATCAAAATGTTCAGTAATGAGAGCTGGACACCATTCTATTCTGATCTCAAAGCAAAGGAGACAGTTGTTCATGGATGCAATTAGCCACACATCCATTTTTTCCTTCTATACCTGACTGTTTTCTATTACTCCAAGTAAATAAATCAATTGTTAGACTTTGGCTAACCACTTACAAGCTTTTAAGGCCCTCAGCACTATATGATGAACTAAGAGATAGAAATACTAAAAACAATTTTAAGGCAATTAAATGGGATGCCCCATGAAACTGTGGCCCATGTCTTCTCAGGCTGCCCTTTGAAATTTTGTGTTCAGCTCTTTTACCTCCTCATTTCTTCCATTTGCTTTAGGATCTCTATGCTACAAAGTAAGTTTTATAGTTTCTTCTGACATCTATTTTGTTTCTTTCTTGTCTTCTTAATGACCTTTTACTTTCTTCCTGTACAATATTCTTGTCATCCCACAAGTCTTCTGTTGATCTAGTCTAATGCATAAAATCTGTTTTTAATATGGTCTCTAATTTCAGGTGGAATATATTCAAGGTCATATTTTGACTCTCATATACTTGTTTTTATTTCTTCAGTTTCAGCCTGAACTTGCATATGAACAATCTATCTTTTTCGCAGTCAGTCCTGCCCTTGTTTTGGCTGATGATATGGAGTTTTTCCACTATCTCTTCCCACAGATGTAGTCAATTTGATTCTTGTGTATTCCATCTGGTGAGGTCCATGTGTTGTTTAAAAAGGTATTTCCAATGAATAAGTCATTGGATGTGCAAAATTCTATTATGCAAGCTCCAGAATGATTTCTATCACCAAGATCATGTTTTCCAACTACTGACCCTTCCTCTGGACTGTACACCACAAGGTCCATGGTTCAAGTCTGCCAGCTCCTACATGGGAGAAAGATTAGGCTTTCTATTCCCATGAAGATTTAAAGCCTCCGAAACCTTATACAGGGTCTCTATGAGTCAGAACTGACTCAACAACACTTAAGAACAAGAACATTAGGATTCATGGATAAGAGTCTAAGATCACCTGTGGTCATAACATTTTGTTACATATATCACCAATTGGGGGAGAACTGGAGAAATACAGTAAAATTTGTTCATTTAAGCACACATATAGCATAAGATACATTAACAACAACAATAATAGCATAAGATGAATTGATGGTTGTATTTGTGAAAGTGTGAACACTAAGAGTGAGAATGATGTAGAATCGGCCCATTAAAAGCTTACATATACTATAAGATAAATTAATGATTAGGATTATGAACATCTGAAAACTAAAATGAGAATGATGTGTTGGTCTGGACTTCCACTTCGAAATAAAAGATATTCTGTTTTCTCACATTCTAAAGTGAAAATATCACCTTGTTGTCATAACCCATGAACTTTATTTTCACATAGTTTCATTTCATTTCTACATCCCATTCATTCACTGGTTGAGTACTTGTTATAAAGAAGACACTATTTCCCTAGAAAAAAGAAATGGCTTGTATACTACACTGTCCAGTCCTCTCTCTCTATGATGCATTTGAATTATGGTGTTGGCGAAGATATTAAATATACCATGGACTGCAAGGAGAATCAACACCTCTTTCAAGGAAAAAGTACAACCAGAGTGCTCCTTAAAAGCAAGAATGGCAAGACTTCATTTTATATACTTTGGACATGTTATGAAGAGGAACAATTCCTGGAGAAGGACATCCTGCTTAAGCACAGTACTGTGCTCAAACAAAGCAATGATTGTAAAGATGCTGCAGGACTGGGTAGCGTGTAATTTTATTTATTTATTTATTTTTGTACATAGGGTTGCTATGAGTTGGAACTGGCTTGATGGTACCCAACAACAACTCCCTCCATGAAGACACTTTGGGTAAACCATTCCAGGAAAACAGATGGTCTGTTCGCAAAAACTTTAAGGAAAAACTATCCCGTAGTTTCACATGGAATCGGAGTGAGGACACATTACAAAGCCTCAGGATGTCTAATGCACAGGAAGATAGATCAGATCATTAAAAATTGGAAAGAAGCAGTAGTGATGAAAAAGACCACATGACAAATCAGTTGCCATAGAGTTAATTCTAACTCATGACAACCTCATGTGGATCAGAAGAGACATGCATTCCATAGATTTTTCAATGACTGGTTGTTTTAGAAGTAGATTGCTAGAACTTTCTCTCAGGTACCTCTGGGTGGGCGCAAACCTCCATCTTTTTGGTTAGTTGCCATTTACACCTCTCAGGGACTCCTTGCCATCATTCTGCAGAATTCCCTCAACCTGACAATAGGAACCAATTGCTTCTAGGACCTATGATAACTGCTAAGAAGCACCTGTAATATTCACATGCAGAGAGAGCCACAGTTCAGAAGAATGCATTTTAATATACATCTTGAGGATTGTTTTCAGAAAACTGAAAACTGAGGCTTTTATAACAAATTGATTCACATCTCAGAAAGTGGAAAAGAAAAGAAGTCATTTTGTAAACTAGTATAAGAAATAGAGGGGGGCGGGCATATAAATCCCTCCAGGCAAAGGAATTGTTGGTCCTATGAATTTCAATTCATAGACTAAAAGTCTGTCAGCCTTTTTCAGGTCCTTCCACAGCATCATCCCTCTCCAGTGTTCAAGCACTAATTGATTCATTTTATGTTTTATTGGATTTAAAGTCATTTTAGTCACTATTTTTAACTGTTTTCTCACTTGCATTCCTCCTCCTCCCGTTTGCTCCGAGCCCCACATTAAATTATACATTCTCTCACATGTCTCATTATCTTACATTTTTCTGCTGTTCCACAGCTGCTCTGCTATGCTCTTGCCTCAGCTTTGTTTAGTGCCAAAGAGCTGTTTTTTCTAACACTTCAAAAACACATGGCATTTTTTTTATGGGCACAAGTATCTTCACTTCTGTCAAATAAAAAAATTGATTCATAAGGAAAACATTTAAAGTATGTAGGTGTTTTGAAAGAAAATAAAAAAGCTCATTAAAAAATTAATGTGTCTGAGAAGATATTTAAACCTCTGCCTGAGAATTGAATATAAATATCTTGTTTTTAAGAATGTTTAGATATGAATAAGTTTCCAAGTTGCCTTTTGTTTGTTTGTTTGTTTTACCACTCATGATTATTTTTAGAGTATTCTTACTTCTAAGATTCTGGACCATGCACATGAAGAGCAGACAACTTTTGCCCTAATACTTTCTCTGCTTTGTAAGTTAGTAAAAAATATTTTACCAACTGTTTTAGTTGCCTAGGGCTGCCATAACAAATATCAAAAAGTGGGTGGTTTTAAAGAACCGAAATGTATTTTTTCACAGTCTGGAGGCTAGAGACTGAATTTAGGGTGTTGGTATTGTTTATTCCTCCTGGGAGATTGAGAGAGGAACTGTTCCAAGCCTCTTTCCTACTTGCTACTGGCTGCCAGGATTCCTTGGTATTTCTTTGCTGCTTACAGATGCATCTGCCTCCATCATCACATAGTGTCTGTCTTCCCCCGTGCCTCCATGTTTGCTCTCAGCTCTTATAAGACACTACTCAGAAGGTATGAGAATTAAGACCTACCCTTCTCCAGTATGACTTAACTAATAATATTTTCAAAGAAAGACACTGTTTCCTCCAAACAAGGTCACATTCAGAGGTACAATATATTTTTCTGAAGAACTTAAGGCAACCCATAACATTAACCTAAGAGAATCAGAGTTTTGCATAGTGGTTAATGTTGTTGGTGCCTTTCCCATTATCTCCTGAATCTTTACTAGCAATCGGTTTTAAGATAATACTGACAATGACATTTGGCTTCAACCATAAGTCTTGGGAAGCAAGTAGCTGCTTTCTAAACCATCTCGCTTTCCATGTACAGTCAAGGCAAACAGTAGCTTAACCATGTCATAAGAGACTTTTCACAATATATGTTATTGTTGTTAAGTGATGTCCAGTAGATTCCGACCCATAACGACCCTGTATAGGGTTTCCAAGGATCAGCTGGTAAACTTGAACAGCCAGCCTAGCAGTTCAAATGGCTCTACAGTCTGGCACATTATAGTCAGGTTGTTGTTGTTGTCAGGTGCCATCGAGTCGGAACCAATTCATAGCGACCCTATGCACAGCAGAACGAAACAATGTTCGATCCTGGGCCAACCTCACTACCGCTGCCACACCTGAGTCCATCAATGATGCCACCTGGCTGATCCATCTCGTTGGGGGTCTTCCTCTTTTTCTCTGACCCTCCACCCTACCCAGCATGACATCTTTCTCCAGCGATTGTTTCCTCCGGACAATATGTCCAAAGTAGGAGAGACGAAGTTTAGCCATCCTGGCCTCCAAGGAGCACTTTGGCTGCACTTCTTCCAAAACAGATTTATTGGTTCTTTTGGCAGTCCCTGGCACTTTCAGTATTCTCCTCCAACACCACAACTCAAAGGCATCAATTCTTCTACGATCCTCCTTATTCACTGTCCAGCTTTCGCATCCATGGCACATTATAGTAGGGTGTAACAAAATGATGCTCCACCCAAAGCTCAAATCTTCTTTCACCATGACCACACTTCATTTCCCCTTGGGTATGCTTTCACTACTAAAAGCCAGCACCATCATTTTTAGGACTGCCCTCAGGCTACTAGAATCTCTTTGCTTGGAAAAACAAGTTCAGGGAATTCTGGAGAGGGAAAGCAGAGGAAACAGGGTAGCCTTTGATCAAGGCAAAGTGTGAAGACCAGCACACTTTTCTTGTATTGTGACTTTGAGCCATCACTAACACAGAACCTGGGGAAAAGGTTGATGCTACTCTTTGCGGAAGAGTCCTGGTGTGGCACTGTGGGTCAATGCACTGGACTGCAAGGTCAGTTTGAACTGCAAGGATGGCTGTTCAAAATCACCAGCTGCTCCTTGGAAATCTTATACAGGGTCACTATTGAGTTGGAACCTACTTAATGGCACTTATCAACAACAACAACCCTTTGCAAGACTTTGTCTAAGATAACTCTTTACTCGGTTTCCTATTCTTGCCTGTCCTGCCTCCCATTCCCTTCCTAATCCCTTTCTCTGCCATAGTTCTGGAAAATATTTCTACCTAAGAATTGAGGGACCATGAAAGTTGGCAAGGTTCTTGAAGTAAAGATTTACAAATGAAAAAAATATTTAAATCCCTGGCACATGAAAAGTATAGAATGTCTCCTCATTGAGTGTCAGAGAGATGAGTTGAATTACCCAGGTTCTCATGGCCAGACTATAATAGGGTGAGTCCAAAGACCCCAGACCTTCTGACTCAGAGACCACTGCTCTTTTTTACCCATAGTGCTTTTTATCTTTGCTAAGCTTCTCATCATGATTATTAGGGCTGGTTAAGAGAGGCACAATGTAAATTCAATTCCAAGTCAAAACCAGATTTTTAAATTCTCTTTCTTCTTTTCTCTGTCTTTTTCTCCCTTTTCCTTTTTTTATTCATATTTACCACAATAAACAGCACCACTAAAGAAAGAATGTTGACATTGATTCAGAACACACCCACCCACAAAGAAACTTGTTTGCTTGCTGCGTCAGCACAAATGTCAATCAGAAAGAGCAATGCAGACTCTTTTACAGCATCAAACTGCCTTATTTCCCAAGAAACCCCACGGGATATAGGCCAAAATTTCCCTAGGTGCTCTCATCGCCAAAAGGGGAAATGAGTACATACATATGAATGAGTCTGACTAGAATTACTTATAAATAATGAAGGAACATGCAACACTTTTTCCTTCATCATATCTTCCCAGAGCATATGCCAAAAATGCATCTGTTTTCTTCAGTATGATATGAAGGGCACTGAAAAGTCAGTCTGGACCAAATTAGTATCCCTCCCCAAAGACTAGCCAACTGTCAGAACTTCTCAATATTTTAGTCACTCCTTCAGGGCAAAGCACTATCTTCAGGGAGCATCTATTAAATATATAAATGGATTTCCTTGGAATGATAATAAATTAACTCATTATCAGCTCTTAACCCATCACCAAAACTGTGGAGTCAATTCCAACTCAGCAATGCTACATAGAGTTTGCAAGGCTGTAAATATGCAAGGACACAGGCAGCCTCATTTGTCTCCAACAGAGCTGCTGGTGGATTTGAACTGCCAACCTTGCAGTTAGCAGTCCAGTACTTATACAATGCCACCAACTTAACCTATTGTTGTTGTTGTTAAGTGATGCCAAGTCAGTTCTTACTGAAAGCAACCCTATATACAACAGAACAAAACCCCAGTCCTGCACCATCCGCTCAACTGTGATGTTTGAGCCAATTGCCACTGCCACTATGTCAATCCATCTTGTCTGTTGTCTTCCTCTTTCAAATTACCCTCCACTTTTCCAAGCAAGATGTCTTTCTCCAGGAAGTTGTACCTCCTAACATCATTGTGTTGTTGTTAAGTGCCACTGAGTTGGTTCTGGTCAGAGCAACCTTGTAGGGTTTCAAGACTGTTAATCTTTGCAGAAACAGAAAGCCTCATCTTTCTTCTCCCATGCAGTGACTGGTAAGCTTGAACCACCAACCTTGAACTAGAAGCTCAGTGTTTATCCTATTGCACCACATCAAGATTACTAATAACATGGTTGTTGTTAAGTGCCATTGAGTCAGTTCCAATTCATTTGTTGTTTTTGTTAAGTACCATGGAGTCGGTTCCAACTCGTAGTGACCCTGCATAGGGTTTCTGAGACTGTAAATCTTTAAGGGAGCAGAACGCCTCATCTTTCTCCTGAGGAACCACTGGTAGTTTCGAATGGCTAACCTTGAGGTTGGCAGCCCGACTCATAATCACTATGCTACCAGAGCTTCTAGATCCAACACATAGGGGCCTGTACAAGGTCTCAGTGGAGCAGCTGGTGAGCTTGAACTGCTAACCTTGTGGTTCAAACTGGCTTTGCAGTCCAACACATTAATTTAACCACAGCACCACACCAGGACTTCGGGATTATTCTTTAGAGAAGGACTCAGAAGAACACAAGGCAGACACATTTTTAGTGTGAGATTAGAAATCCTATCCAGATAAGCTGTAGGATCCTGATGACTTGGAGTCAGAATATGCACTGTTACGGATGTTATGGGCAATACATACTTTATGGACACTGGACACCCAGGAAGAGAGATGTGGTGAAAGGCTGCCTAGTTTATATCTGCCACATGCTTACTGTGTGATTGTGGGTAAAGAAATGTAACTCCTGCAATTCTCAACTTGCTCATCTATACAATGGGAGAGATCATGGCATGTACTGAAGACAAAGTATAGTTATGGATATAGCACCCTTAGATTCAACACTGGCATACAGTAAGCCTTCAAACTTAGGGAGGCTTTCTTAATGCTGCTAATATTAGTACTTGTATTATTAGGGAATACAATGATGAAAGGGAAAGTTGTGAAGATTTAAGAACAAATTTCAATGGCCATAGTTAAGCTAAGGTCTGTAAACACTTTTTACTACAAAGTAGAAAGAGTCAGTAAAAAAAAATGACAGCTTAAAAGAAAACATTATTATTGCTAAGTGCCATTGAGTCAGTTCTGATTCATTTGTTGTTGTTAGGTACCTTCAGGTTGGTTCCCACTAATAGCAACTCTGTGCACAGCAGAATGAAACATTGTCTTGTCCTGCGCCATCTTCTCATAATCATTGTTATGTTTGAGCAAAACGTTGTTGCCACTGTGCAAATCCATCTCATTGGGGCATCTTCCTCTTTTTCACTGGCTCTCCACTTTTCAAAGTACGATGTTCTTCTCTAGTGACTGGTCCCTCTTGATAATATGTCAAAAGATGAAGTCTTGCCAGGCTGATTTAAGGAGCATTCTGGCTGTACTTCTTCCAATACACATTTGTTTGTTCTTCTGGCGGTCCATGGTACTTTCAATATTATTCTCCAGCTCCATAACTCAAACACATCAATTTTTCTACAGTCTTTCTTATTCATTGATCAACATTCACATGTATATGAGATTAGTGAAGAAAATAACATAGTCTGTGTCAGGAGAATTTAGTCCTCAAACTGTTATATTTGCTCGAACGCTTTAAAGAGGTCTTGCACAACAGATTTACCTAATGCAATACATCATTTGATTTCTTGACTGCTACTTGCGTGCATGTTGATTGTGGATCCAAACTAGATGAAGTCTTTAGCAACTTCAATCTTTTCTCCATTTATCATGATGTTATTTATTGGTCCAGTGGTGAGGATTTTTGCTTTCTTTACATTGAGGTACAACCCATACAGTAGGTTGTAGTCTTTGATTTTCAGCAGTATTTTAAGTTCTCTCCACTTTCAGCAAGTAAGGTTGTATCATCTATATTTCTCAGGTTGATAATAAGTGTTTCTCCATTCTGCTGTGATGTTATACTTCATAAAATATAGCTTCTTGGATTATTTGCTCAGTATACAGATTGAATAATGTTGTGAATGAATGCAGTCTTTGCACACACCTTTCCTGATTTAAAATCATTCAGTGTTCCCTTTTTCTATTCAAACAACTACCTCTTGGTCTATGTACTGGCTCCTCATGAACACAATTAGGTATTCTGGAATATCCATCCCTTAAAATGTTATCCATAACTTGTCATGATCCACACAATTGAAAGTCTTTTCACAGTCAATAAAGCACAGGTAAACAACTTTCTGGTATTCTCTGCTTTCAGTCAAGATCCATTTGACATCAGCCATGTTGTCCCCATTTACATCCTTGTCTGAATCCAGCTTGAACCTCTGCCAAATCCCCGTTAATATGCTGTTGCAGCCATTTTTGAGTTATCTTTAGCAAGATTTACTTGCATGTTCTATTCTGGATATTGTCCTATGATTTCCACTTGTCTGTGGAATCTCTTTGGAATGGAAACAAATATGGATCTCCCATTTACTTAGTCAGGTAGTTATCTTCCAAATTTCTTGGCATAGATGAATGAGTGTCTCCAGTGCTGTATCAGTTTGTTTAATTATTTCAATTCATTTTTCATCAATTCCCAGACCCTTGTTCTTTGCCACTTCCTTCAGTGCATCTTGGACTTCTCTTCCTTCAACATCTTTACTATTGTTCATATGCTATGTCTTGAAATACCTATTTCTTTTTGGTACAGTGACTGTGTATTCCTTCCATCTTCTTTGGATGCTTCCTACCGAATTCATTATTTTGCCCATAGAATCCTTCAATATTTGTCCATGTTTGAATATTTTCTTCAGTACTTTCAGCTTGAGAAATGCTAAGCATGTTCTTTCTTTTTGGTTTTCTAACTCTAGGTCTTTGCTCATTTCATTATATTTGACTGTCTTCTTGAACTGCCTTTTGAAATTTTCTGTTCAACTCTTTTACCTACTCGTGTCTTCTACACACTTTAGCATCTCTATGCTTCAGAACAAGTTTTAGAGTCTCTAAGTTTCACAGTATCTTATGACTTCCATTTTGGTGTTTTCCTTCTTTCTTGTCTGCTTAATAACTTTTGCTTTGTATGATATTTTTATGTCATCACACAACTCTTCTGGTGTTCAGTCATTAGTATCTAATGCATCAAATCTATTCTGGAGATGATCTCTAAATTCAGGTGGGGTATATTCAAGATCATACTTTGGCTTTTGTGGACTTGTTTTAATTTTCTTCAGCTTCAGCCTGAACTTGTATATGAGCAATTGATGATCTGTCCCTGACCTTGTTTGGGCTAATGTTATAAAGATTTTCCTGTCTCTTCTTACAAATGTAGCCGATTTTATTTCTGTGTATTCCATCTATGAGGTGTATGTGCATAGTCATCTTTTATGTTGCTTAGAAAAGTTATTTGCAACGAATAAGTCATTGGTTTTTCAGGATCCTATAATATGATCACCAAGGCTTTATTTTTCAACTACTGATATTTCTTCTTTGTTTCCAACCTTTGTATTACAATCACCAATATATACAAGTTCCTCATGAACACAATCAATACATCTTGACTGTATGTTTGGTCAATTTCAGACTAAAGCACATGGTAGAACTCTTCAATTTTATCATCACTGGCTTTTATGGTTAGTGTATCAATTTGAATAATATAGTGGTATTAACTCATTTTTCTTGTAGGTTTATAGAAATTATCCTATCACAGACAGCATTATACTTCAAGATAGATCTTAAAATATTCTTTTTGATAATGAAGTGACAACATTCCTCTCCAATTAGACCAATTTGTGGTTCCCAGCATAGTAAACTATATGATTATCAGATTCAAAATGGTCAGTACCAGTTAGTTTCTGCTCACTAATGCTTAAGGTATCAATGTTTATGCATTCTATTTTATTTTTGACAACTTCCAATTGTCCTAGATTCATACTTCATTTATTCCATGCTCTGATTATTAATGGATGTTTATGGATGTTTTTCTTCATTTTGAGTTGTATCCCCTTTGAAAATGCTTTACTCCCTTCATGTCATCACGGTTAACTCTACTTTGAGGAGTAAGCTCTTCTTAAGTCATATTCTGAGTGCCTTCCAACCTGACAGGCTCATTTTCCAACACTAAATCTGACAATATTCTGGTGCTATTCATAATGTTTCAATATTAATTATTCTGGTGCAATCTGACAATACTCTACTGTTATTCATAAGGTTTTCAGGAAGAAAGCATTCAGAAGTAGATTGATTCTCATTCTTTCTAGTACACCTTAATCTGGAAGCTCAGTTGAAACCTGTGCACCATGGGTGAACCTGCTGGTATTTTAAATACTGGTGGTATAGTTTCTAGAAACACAGCAACATGCAAGCCACCACAGTACAACAAACTGACAGACAGGCCGTGGGTTCTGACTCATAGCAATCCTGTATGGGGCTTCTGAGCAGTGGCTGGTGGGTTTGAACCACCAACCTTGTGGTTAGCAGTCCAGTGCTTATAATTTAGTGACACAACAGGACTCTAGCATAGTTTAAAAGGCAAAATAACTCCAAGTCATTGTGACCCCATGTGCCAGAGAAGAAATAGGCTCACAATGTTTCCAATGTCTGACTTTTGAGAAGTAAGACACCAAACTTTACTTCCAAGGTATCTGTTGTCATTAAGTGCCATTGAGTAGGTTCCGACACACACTGATCCTACATAGGGTTTCCAAGCAGCGACCAGTAGATTTGAACCACCAACCTTGTGGCTCAAACTGACTTTGTGACCCAGCACATTGTCCTGCAGTGTCACATCAGGATTCTGTTAATAGCTGAGCTCATCAAAAAATATTCAATCACATTATCAGAATAAAGTCCTTTAATGTTGCATCTTTTCTCAGTGTTTTTCCCATCTTTCTGCATTTGATTTCACATTGATCCTAAAATGTCTCTTTGCTTTATTTTGAAATATAGATGATACATATGTAAGTGTAAAGATTAAGACTGCTTACTAAATTACTAGTTTTGTCTACCTGCTTTTAAATCTTGCATTTATTCATTCATGCATTCAACAAATAATGTGTGAGGCTTACTTTGCACTGAGTATTGTATTGAGGGCTGGGAGACAGGATTAAACAAGGCAGTTCTGAATATCCACATTTGCAGAGGGTGTATTTGAGATTAAAGCTCCTAAGAAGAAGCCCCCTCAAACTCTTTCTTTCTTCCCAAAGGAAACCTGGTAGATTTTACAAGGAGAAAAATCCCCTCTTGGACTGGGGATTTTAAAGTTTGACATGAAGAATGTAAAGAGAAAAGCATGCTAGCTCCTGGATGGAATTCCTAAGTGGGACTTGACTTTTGGAAAGCAGATTAACGATTAGAGAATTGCAAATTTCATTCTTCTTCAATTATGCCTCTGGGTTTAAGAGGTATTGATGGAATAGTTTTGGATTATAAACAAGGGAAATCTGAAACACAGAAAGAAGTCAGACAAAAGGTAAGTACATGAACATATTAAACTCTGAAGCATGTAAAAGAAGCCTGTTGAATTTTAATCATCTTCACTAGAGTATAATTGTTGATTTTGTATGGAATCTAATAGTTCTAATGAAAAAATGTCTTGGGCCTTGGGTCCAAGGATATCATCATTATAAGTACATAAGTGCCTAGGACAATATAATTCTCTCTACAGTGCTGCTGCTGTGGCCTTTGATTCATGATGTATTACTTACTTATTTATTGATTTATAAAAATGAGCTGTCAAGCTTTTCCTAAGAAGTACAAAGGCACATGAACAAAATGTAGGAAATATACAACCACAAAAAATAAACCACCAAGTCTAAACCAGATCCCCTAATGTCCAGGGCACTCTGCCTAGGTGAGTAGGATAAATTAAAAATGCACTTTCTAGACACACCCTGAATGTCAACAAACAGAACTCTATAAAATCCAATGAAGGAAGTTATATAATAAGGGCTTATATGAGACATAATATACATTGGCAAAATCCTGATCCAAACACTATGAATTTATTTACATTTGGCCCTTCTTCAGAGACAGACCCGAGACTCTCACCCGAAAGTATGAACAGTATGATATCTTAAACACCAGCAGGGCCAGAGGTCGCGTACTTGGCTTTCAACATTTAGTATTATTTTAAGCCAATTAAAATAATTTGGTTTTACAGTGGAAAGATTCCATTAAATCATAGCTTTGTTCACTGTTAGTGTGGCTTGTGTGGTTCTTTATTGGGAGGATGGAACTGTAGAAATAGTGGATAGAAGAAAGAACAGAGAGACTTGTCTGAAGTCATATCTACCCAACAAACACAGAACAAAAATCTAGCAAATTGAGCCTGTATTGCCAGCCATTTCAAGTGGTTTAGGCCAAAAGAGGAATATTTATCAATCTCAATTTTTCACTATGACTTAAAATTTTAGAATATGGTACTTAGGGTGTTTTTTTTTTAACACTGTCTGATTTTCTCTCAATATTTAACCACTCAGTGCCAAAGATAAATTACATATATATTTTTCTTACATTTTAATCCCCAGATGAAACACAAGGGATTTCATGATTTTCCTGAACATGACTCCATTTCACTCTATTAATGAGAGTCACTTGACTAAACGCTTGTAATCTTCTGTTAACTTTGGTTTACCATAGACAGCCAGTTTCAATCGACTGAATGTCCAAAAAAATCAATCTGGATCCAGAATAATCCCATTTGGCTCTTGGCACAGAATAATTTACCAGATAATTGCTGAATTCTACTTAATTTTGGCTGTGTAGCTTTGTGTTTTGGACCAGAAACATACCAGAATCTGCAGTCATTGGATGCCCCAAATTCCCTGTAGTCTGAAGGGCTTTAAAGACATTTTGGGGTTGCATCCCAGTGGACTAATGCAATGATTTCATAACCGGTGCTTTAGATTGAATTGAATTTTGAATTGTGACACCACTGTCATATCACTACAGACTCCTTCCTAAGAACCTAGCACATGTCAGGATGATTTAGCCTCTTGCTGGTCCTCACTTCTGTTGTCCCCATAGCCTCACAACTCTTACAGAAAGCCCCAGTATCTTTGCCATTACCAGATGTATTCTCAATGCCGAAAGTCCCCAGCAACCAAAGTCTGTGTTGCTTCCAGAAATGGTTCTGTTGTACTTCAACATAATAATATCCACTTGAAACTTGTGTACTAGTTCTCCCCCATGAGATATTGATGGGGCTTTTCCCCACTGCTCTTAATGTCTCAGTAAAGGGGAGTGCAATCTCCAAAGTTAAGCAGTTTTACACTTAAAATTCATGACTTGACTCCAGCATAGTAGACATTCATTGCCCCCAAAGGAGATAAACAGTTCAAGTCCTTTCTAGGGGAGACTGGCTAATAGATATTCATACATGCATGCTTTAACTTCTACTGTAACCTTCCCTGCACCTGTTAGTGCTTGTTACTCTACCTGTTCTATAAAGTACTAACTTAGCAAAGGGTGGCATCCCTGAATGGTACAAAAGGGTAACATGCTCAGCTGCTGATTCAAAGGTTGGATGTTTGAGAACACCCAGAGGCACTGAAAAAAAAAAAAAAAAAAAAATCCCGGTGATCTACTTCAAAAAACTCTGACACTGAAAACCCTATGGTACACAATTTTATTCTGACACACATGAAATGGACTTAATGGCAACTGCTAGGATTTTGGTGGGGGTGCTGTTTTGGTTTGTTTGAATGGTTTTTGTCATTGTTGCTGTTAGTGGTTCTGTGTTATTTTTTTGGCTTGCAAAGGGTAAAAGGATATTCAAACATACCAGTCATAATGTTTCACCCCTAGAGAGAAAAATCCTAATCTTGCATACTTCTTAAGTGATCTTCTCCTCAAAAGACCTGTTTTTCCACTTGCCTGAAACTGAAGTAAATATAACCCTGAGACATATACTGTGGCCTGAAGTCACATTCATAAAAACCTGATTTCATTGATATCAGATTCATCAAGAAACATATACCATCAAAAGACTAATTGAAGAATACCTAATGATAGAACTAATCACAAAAACATGGGTTGTGTTATGGCTACAAATAAGTATTGCCAAAATATACAAGGATTTGTCATTGTTGGGTGCTGCTGAGTCAGTTTTGACTCATAGTAACTATATGCACAACAGAATGAAAACACTACCTGATGCCATACTCACAATTGCTGTTGTATTTGAGCCTGTGGTATGGTGAATTATTTAATGTCTTTTCTAACCACATTCTTTGTAAACTCCCACCAAATGACTTCTTTCTGATATGTCTGGATAAGAAGGTGGTGGAAGATGTGGCTATATTATATGATTTACTTGTGAATGATTGCTAACAGGATGATGACTGTAAATACCTGGAAATCTAATAAGGGGATTGGTCAATATTACTATTCTGTTGGGCTTAAAAATGAGCTATCTCCAAAGCAAGAGGGGGAATCTTACTACCATCAGAGAAAAAGAACCAAGAGTAAAACATTTCTTTTTGAACCAAGAGATCCCTGTTCATTGAAATTCCTCGACTCAAGGATAGAAAGCTATGACACCAGAGGAGTGGCAAAGAAGCAGCAGCAGCAGTACCAAGAGCCAGAACAAAAGACAGAGCAGTGGACTTCCCAACCCACAGAAAAATTAAAGTTGAGTGCCTTTAGACAATAGGTTTACTTGCAGAGTGGGGGACTGCAGGCACTTAATTGATGGAACTAGGTTTGCTGATCCACAAAGCTAGAACCAAGACTCTTCAAACTGAGGATTATGATGGATGTCCTGTAGGTATTTATCAAGAACTCTAAAACAGTTTTGTAGCAATGCCCAGGTAGAGACATGTCTGCCTGTGGGCATGACTAAGGAAAGGTTGCCCTGACAGGAAGAACTGTGTCCTGAGGATTTTCTGACACTGTATTGAAACTAGTTAGCTTCCCTAATAAGCCTCATAATTGAGCATTCGGTCTGTGTTCCATGTGCTCATTGCAATGAATTACCAAACCCAGATGAGAAGTGAGGTCCTTGTGTATAGTTATCTTTTATGTTGTTTTAAAAAGATATTTGCAAAGAAAAAGTCATTGCAAAATTCTACCATGCAATCTCCAGTGTCTTTTTGTCACCAATTCCATATTTTCCAACAACTGATCCTTCCTCTTTGTTTTCCAACTTTCGCATTCCAATTGCCAGTAATTATCAATACATCTTGGTTACATGTATGATCAATTTCAGACTGAAGAATATGGTAAAATTCTTCAGTTTCATAATCACTGGCTTTAGTAGTTGGTGCATACATTTCAATATAGAGGTATTAACTGGTCTTCATTGCATGTGTATGGATATTATCCTATCACAGAGAGTGTTGCACTCCAAAATAGATCTTGAAATGTTCTTTTTGATGACACTCCTCCTTTTCAATTTTTCATTCCCTGCATAATAAACTATGTGGTTGTCAGATTAAAAATGACCAATACAAGTCAATTTCAGGGATTCAATGTTTCTGTGTTCCATTTTGGTTGTGACATATATATATATATATATCGATGTTTGTGCATCCCATTTCATTTTTGACAACTTCCAACATTCCTAGATTCATACTTCATACATTTCACATTCTGATTGTTAATGGATGTTTATAGCTGTTTCTCCTCATTCTGAATTATACCCTACCAGCAAATGAAGGTCGCAAAAGCTTTATTCCATTTGCATCATCACGGTCAACTCTACTTTGAGGAGGCAGCTCTTCCCCAGTCATATTTTGAGTGCCTTCCAACTGAGGGGCTCATTATCTGCACTATATCTGAAAAAAATTCTGGTTCTCTTAATCATGTTTCAATATTCAGTATTTTGTTACTATCTGACAGTGTAACACTGCTATTCATGAGATTTTGGATGATTAAGTATTCATAAGTAGTCTGTCTTTCCTTCTCCCTGTTCTGTATTAAGACTTTGAAATTTCTTTTTAAACAACATAAAATATTATTATACACATAGACCACACCATATGGAATACAGAGAAATCAAATTGACTGCATCTATGGAATGATACAGAGGAAAAGCTCCATATCGTCAGTCAAAACAAGGCAAGGGGCAGGCAGTGGAACAGACCATCAATTGCTCATATGCAAGTTCAGGTTGAAGCTTAAGAAAATTAAATCAAGTCTACGACAGCCAAAATATGACCTTAGACATATCCCCCTTGAGTTTAGATGACATGTCAAGAACACACATAATGAATTAGACACTAATGACCAAAGTCCAAAAGAGTTGTAGGTTAACATCAAGACCATCATACAGGAAGAAAGCAAAAAATCATTAAGAAGAGAATAAAGAAGCAAAAGATCAAAATGGATGTCAGAAGAGACTCTGAAACTTGCTCTCCAGTGCAGAGATGCTAAAGCAAATGGAACAAATGAGGAGATAAAAGAGCTGAGTGAAAAATTTCAAAGGACAGCTTGAGAAGACAAAGTCAAATGTTTAATGATATGTGGAAAGATACGGAGTTCCAAAACCAAAAGGGAAGAATATTCTCAGCATTTCATAAGCTGAGAAAACTGAAGAAAAACTTCAAGCCTCAACTTGAAATTTTTAAATATTTTGTGGGCACACAACCACCAACCACCAAAATATTGAATGTTGAAAAAACATTGAAAGAAGATGAAGGAAATACACAGTAACTGTACCACAAAGAAATGGTAGACGTTCAACCATTTCAAAAGTAGTATATGATCAACAGCCAATGATATTGAAGGAAGAAGTCCAAGGTGCACTGAAGGCATTGGCAAAGAACAAGGCTCTGGGAATTGATGGAATGCAAATTGAAATATTTCAACAAACTGATGTAGCACTGGAGGCACTCACTCATCTATGCCAAGTAATTTGGAAGATAGCTACCTAGCCAACTGATTGGAAGAGATCCATAAGTATGTCCCTTCCAAAGAGAGGTGACCCAATGGAATGCAAAAATCATCAGATAATATCATTAACATCACAGGAAAGTAAATATTTGCTAATGTTCATTCTAAAATAGCTGTTTAACAGTACATTGACAGGTATCTTCCAGAGGCTTAAGCTGATTCAGATGAGGACATGGAACAAGGGATATCATTGCGGATGTCAAATGGATCTTGGCTGAAAGCAGAGAATACCAGAAAGATGTTTACTTATGCTTTATTGACTATGCAACGGCTTTAAATTGTGTATCATGACATACTATGGACAACATTGCAGAGAATGAGTATTACAGAACACTTTATTGTGCACGTGAGGAACTTGTACATAGACCAAGAGACAGTTATCTGAACACTGAATGGCTTAAAATCAGGAAAGGTGTACACCAGGGTTGCACTCTCTCTCATATTCAATCTATATGTGGAGCAAATAATTTGAGAAGAAAAAAGCCCAAGGCACATTGATGGAATTGGCAAAGAACAAGGCACCAGGAATTGATGGAAGAAAACCCGAAATCTTTCAAGAAAGTGAGGCAGCACAGGAGGCACTCACTCATCTCTGCCAAGAAATTTGGAAGACAACTATCTGGCTGACTGATTGGAAGAGATCCATATTTGTGCTCATTCCAAAGAGAGGTGACCCAATGGAATGCAGAAATCTTCGGACAATCTCTTTGATATACCATATGAGTAAAGTTTTACTAAAGGTAATACTGAAATGGTTGCAAGCATACATTGACAGAGAGCTTCCAGAGGTTCAAGCCGGATTCAGAAGAGGCCGTGGAATGAGAGATATCATTGCTAATGTCCGATGGAGCTTGGCTGAAAGCAGAAAATATCAGAAAGATATTTATCTGTGCTTTATTGAATACACAAAGATTGTGTGGATCATGACAAGCTATGGACAACATTGTGAAGTATGAGTATTCCAGAACACTTAATTGTACTCATGAGGAATCTGTACCTAGATCAAGAAGCAGTTGTTCGAACAGAATATGGGAGCACTTAATGGTTTAAAAATTTTAAAGGTATACGACAAGGTTGTATTCTTTCACCATACTTATTCAACCTGTATGCTGAGCAAATCATCTGAGAAGTTGGGTTATATGAAGAAATACATGGCATCAGGATTGGAGGAAGACTCATTAACAAGCTGCGATATGCAGATGATACAACCTTGCTTGCTGAAAGTGAAGAGGACTTAAAACATTTACTGATGAAGATCAAAGAGCACAGCCTTCAGTATGGATTACATCTCAATGTAAAGAAAACTAAAATCCTCACCACTGGACCAATAAACAACATTCTTATCAACGGAGAAAAGATTGAAGTTGTCAAGCACTTCATTATTCTTGAATCAACTATCAATACTCATGGAAGCAACAGTCAAGAAATCAAATGACATATTGCATTAGGCAAATCTGCTGCACAAGACCTTTCTAAAGTGTTGAAGAGCAAAAATGTCAGCTGGAGGACTAAGGTGCGCCTGACCCAAGCCATGGTATTTTCAATAACCTCATATTCATGTGAAAGCTGGACAGTGAATAAGGAAGACCATAGAATTGATGCTTTTGAGTTATGGTGTTACTGGAGAATATTGAAAGTGCCATGGGCTGCCAAAAGAACCAATAGATCTGTTTTGGAAGAAGTGCAGCCAGAGTGCTACTTAGAGGCCAAGATGGCCAAACTTCGTCTCTCATACTTTGGACATATTGTCTAGAGAGACCATTCGCTGGAGAAGGATATCATGTTTGGTAAGGTGGAGGGTCAGAGAAAAAGAGGAAGACCCCCAACGAGATGGATTAGTCAAGTGGCAACATCAATTGACTGAAGTGTGGCAACAGTAGTGAGGTTTGCCCAGGATCAGGCAGTGTTTCATTCTGCTGTGCATAAGGTCAATAAAAGTCCGTACCAACTCAATGGCACCTAACAACAACAACAAGTTGATTTGAACTCATGGTGATACTATATAGAGTTTCTGAGGCAATAAATGGAGCACTTGTGGCTCCATAGCATAAGTACCAGACGGCTAACCACAAGAAGATTGGCAGCTCAAACCCACCAGCCACAATGTGGGAGAAAGATGAAGTTTTCTTCTCCCACAATGTTTACAGAAACTCTAAACAGGGTCTCTATAAGTCAGAAATGCTTGGCAGCACTTAACAACAAATGTATGTGTATGCTGTTGTTAAGTGCTGTAGAGCCAGTTCCAACTCATAGCAACTCTGTATAGAATTTCCCAGAAGCAGTTGGTGGATTTGAACCACTTACCCTGTGGTTAATAGTCTAGTGCTTATCCTATAGCACCACTCCTGGAGTCCACATGTATGTGCATGTGTATATATGTACATGCATCAAGATAAGCTACATTCTCTCTTAGTCTCACTATGAATTGGCATGATAATTGAAATTCTTTGTTGTAAAATCTTGATTGTTTTAAGTGGATATGGACCAGAAGGAAGGAGGCTGGTAAGTATAAATGGAGAGCACATACTAGAGAAAGAAGACAGTAAGAACCTGAAAGGCAATCATTGTTTAATGACAAGAAGGAATAAATCCAGAAGCTTTCAATTCAAAGACTGCACAGACTTATTAGGAGGCAGATAGTGAAAAAGAGTCAGCTTGTTCCCAGATTAACACCACAGTTCTTGTAGTCTATCATGCAAGTTTGCCACTGTTTTCTACATGACCAATTAGAAGACTGATGTCTAAGGAGTTCCTTGGGAGTGCAAAAGTTAAGTGATTCGACAACTAGCAGAAAGGTCAGCAGTTCAAATCTACCAAGCAGCACCTGGAAACAGTCTGGTGATCTGTTTTGAAAATCCTATGGAGCAATTGTTCTCTTCACACATGGGGTTCCCATGAGTCAGAAATCACTCAACAGCAACTAACAATAGCAACAAGATGCTAAAAGCTGGCATAGGGTTGTAGCTGTGGGAATTTAAGCAAATAGGATCTGAAAGATATAACAAATGATGGTAATTTATGAATCAATAATAGCCCAGAACATAACCAAATGAACATTCCAGCAAAAATAAATAAATTACAATAAGAATATTAACATTTGTTCTGTGTGTTCTGGCCTAAGTCAAATCAGGAAAACAGAAAGACTAGTGCCATTTCAGAACCAAATTTAATAACTTTTATTTCCCTTTCAGTTTCTTCTTTGTCTTATTTGATGTGATTGTATATGCCTAGTGATCTGTGTGTGTTGACAGTTAACTTCTGGTAATGTTTGCATTTCTTAACTTATTCCTACATTCAAGCATGAGAATGCAATAAGGTTAAGAGAAAGGAAAATGGCATTGTTGAAAAAGAATGTTAAGTGGAAACCAGAGCGTGAGTGAATGTTGTCATAAATTCACAAAATTAATATATTCTTTGAAATATGTATAATATATTAGGTAATGAGTTGGATGATAGCATAAAAGACTCAACATGAAAAGCAGTATATTTCATAATATGGAAAAGTCATATTTTGGTGCTCATTGTTTTTGGTTTTGTTTTTTGTTTCTGGAATTGGATTCTTAAATCCAAAGAAAGACTGACTGAAATTTTTACAGAAGCTGTGTGTCAAAAGGAGAAAAACAAAACACAACACTATACTAACAAAAATATGATACTGCTCTTTGGGGAGAAAAAGTAGTTAAATGTCTCTTCCACATTTCTTTATCCAACATGTGGCTGAAAATACAAAGTAAGTGTTCTGAGAATAAACTATGTGAAAGTATAGAAGAAAAATCCCAACTATTTTCCAGTTTTTCCGTTGGGAATGATTAAGAGCCATTGTGGTAAAGAGACTGGATTTAACCCAGCCCAATACTGTGAAGAGCGGTACAAAATCCAAGTGCAAAAAGGGGCACTAGGTGATCCTGTAAAGGTCAACAGATTTTGTTTATCCAGGTATCTATGTAGCCAAGATGATACAAACTGACAATGAGTCTCTTTGTCCTGGAAATTAAACCGGAAATCTCAAGACTGTGTTTTCAGTATTTCTTGGCTTTCATTCTGTTAGAAATCCTACCACATTTCAATATTTTCATTCTTGTCCTAGATGAAATCAGAGAGCAGAAAGGCACTGGAGAATTCTGTTTTTAAATAAAAGTAAACATTTCTTAGTGATTTTGGTCTCTGTTTAGTATTTCTGCGACCCAATTACTGAGTTTTAATGTTCTACAGATGTCGTGTTTCTTTGTGGTACATGCTTATTGAACCAAGATTAAGTTAATATTAGTAGGAATGTTAATATGTGTCTGTAAGGTGTTTAATAAGCATTTCATATCATGCTTTTCAGTGCTTGGTCAAGAATTATACAAACATCAGTCTCTGGTTTTTGTTTCCTATTTTCCATGGTGAGTGCTGAGAATATTAGTATATAACATATATTGGGCACTAAGGCAAAAGATATTCTGCTTTATTATTATTATTTATTATTATTTATATATTAGTTATTCTGCTTTATCATTTTGATTAAAGCTGTATAAATAGTAGCTTTGCGTTTTTCTGAACCAACTTTATCATTCTGAAGATGAATTACTTATCAGGAATTAGGCATTTTCCAAAATGTGTTGATCCTTTCAACTCAGAAAGTCTTGACTGATTTTCAGAATAACTGGATTTCCCACTGAAACTTGTGTTGTTAGTTGTCATGAAATCAACTCCAACTAATGGCAAGCTCATGTATAACAGAACAAAATGTTGCCTGGTCTTGTGCTACGTTCATAATCATTGGCATGTTTAAGTGCATTACTATGACTATTTTGTCATTCCGTCTGATTTAGAGTTTCCCTCATGTTTGCTGGCCCTCCACTTTTTACCAAACACCATGTTTTTGAGTAATTAGCCTTTCTGATAACATGTCCAAAGTAAATGAGTCAAAGTCTCAGCATCCTTGCTTCTAAGGAGTCTTTTGGTTGTTATTTCTTCTAACACAGAGTTGCTCCTTTTCACAGCCCACAATATAGTCAATATTCTTCTCTAACACAATTCAAATACATCAATTCTTCTTCTCTCTTCCTTTTTATTGTCTAATTGGGTCATTCATATGAAGCATTTGAAAAGATCATGGTTTGGGTCAAGTGTATTTTATTAAACAAAGCTACATCTTTGCGTTTTAAATTTCTAAACAGATTTTTTGAAGCATATTTGTCTCCTGCAAAATGTCATTTGATATGCCTTGCTGGCATATATGTATTTTTATGGTTTGGATCTGTAGTAATAGCAACATCATTGCAGAAGGATTATCAGCCCCTCTGTACCCACAATGCAGAAGAGTTGTTTTAATTGTTTACATTACCAACCAAGTAAGGGTCTCAGATTGGGAAGACTATGGAGGTAGTAAACTACCTGACCATAGGCACATTTGGAAATCTTCTCCATTTGTGTTCTATTCTCATCTATGCTTTTTTAGATTAACCCTTGCCGAGTATGATTAATTTCACCAGAGTGAAATCTACCATTTGAAAACCCTGGTCATTATTGTGTCTTCATTTCATGATGTAAGGACAAGAATTAATGCCTCCATGATAATAGCTGCTTTCCAAACGAGAGGAATGATATTACTATAGTGTGTCATTGTTAGGACACTTTTCCCTTTTACTTAATCTCTTTTACTAAATATGACAGAAATTCTCCAATTTCAAAGCAAATCATCTGAATTTAGGGAAAACACAGAAGAGCTACTTGCCCATGACTTTGGCAATATTTCTATTTGCAAACTGACTGACCCCAGACAAATCGCACCATTTACTACTATGCAGAAACTAGTATAGCATCTTCAAGAGCACCTAAAAGTTACCAGCAAGCAGACATTTCTCTGAATTTTACTTATTCCCTACTCACAATTCTATTTTCTAATAGCAGGAATGAATGTCCATGATGGAATCTTTTATCAACTTACTGCTGAAAGGGTAAGTTAGAAATGGAATAATAATAATAATAATAATAAGATCTGGAAAGATTACGGCTATTGATTCTGTTTTGGGCTCTTCATTCCAGCACATGGACATCTCCTGTTTCACATCTCTTCTCTGCAGAGTAGTAATTCTTCCTTAACAGAAATTCCCAACTCCTTCCCCACTGCCACAAATAGCTATTAAAGTTGTTCTGTTTAATCAGGTTTAGGGATTTGAAGCAATACTAGCAAGTTACTCCAATAGAAATCTGAAAAAGGATGTACTTGATGTTTAAACAAAACTGCAACATTACAGATCACCCTAAACTGAAATCACCTTTTCCTAACAGTCAGTGATGTGAAAGAAGAAGACAGGAGAATTTAGTTAAAATTTTGACTTTGAAAACATTGTTAACAAAAAAAAGTATAGTTACTATCTCCAAAATGCCTGTGAACACCCAATTAGTCCATTAAAATGTTGAACAAGCTCCCTGGCAAACTTGAACCTGAGAAAACTAATTGAAAGCAACTCAATGACAAGCCATGTATAATAGTTTCAGAACATAAAAACTGTAAATACAAGCTATGACTAAACATTGTAGAAGAGGCAGGAATGTTCTGTTTCATTGTAGTAGAGGATTTCCGGATGTTAATTCAACCCAACAGATCTGCTGAAACTGATTAGAGAGGATGGTACGGGCAATTGTAGTGGCAGAATCCAGAATTCCACAGAGCTGACTGTACAATGTCAATTCCATTCCTATAAAGCCAAACTGCTTTTATCTGCCTAATTTCTTTCCTATTACTTCTGACTCTTGATGACAAATATGTAAGGAATGGTGCCAAAATCCAGTTGGCACTTCATTATCTGAATTTGTTCCATGATGTCTAAGTTTTAAAATATTTGATTTTGTTATAGTAAAAAAAAAAACTAACAATTGTGACTAAACTCATGGGAACATTAGGCTAATGTGAGGACTGGTAAACTGAGAGCTAAAAATAACACTAATAGCAGCTTATTTTCTGCCTATGATACTAACTCAATGAATGTTGGGGAAGTTTTTCAATCCTTCCTAAAACTTTCTTCAGTGATTAAACAAGAATAATATTAACCTTTAAGTTTGTAGATGAAATGGCTAATAAATAGGAAAACTGATGAAATTTCCAAGTCTAAAGTGTTGTTTTAGTTTCAATATTGTCACACATGAAGTCCTGTTGCGGTGCTGTAAGGTGAGCACTGGACTGCTAACCACAGGTAGTTAAAACCCACCAGCTGTCCCTTTGAATCCCTATACAGGGTTGCTATGAGTCAGAACCAACTAAACGGCACTTAACAACAACATTTTCACACATAACCAATGAAAGGGAGAAGAAACATGAGTAATTCAATACATCAATCTAAAAGCAGTATATAAACTATTTTTTTGTAAGTATTTCAAATCTTTTCACTTACTCAATAGCCTATATACTTACACAAATATGGCCAAGCACACAGTTACATACACATACCTGTATACACAATCAACTCTGTGCCTGGTCGTAGTACTCTATTCTTTCTGCACAAATGCAGTCCAAAGAACCCGACTTGGCATCAAGGAAAAGTTCATGGACTCTCTTTTGAACATTTTAAAACTCAGATTTTTATTTTTTTAGCTTTTTATTATAGAAAATTTTAAACACAAAAGTAGGCAGAATAGAATAAAGAACCCCCATATATCCAGTACCCCAGTCTCAACAATTATCAACTAATAGTTCCTCTTAGTTGACTCATGCCTTCATGTACTTGCTCTTCTCATATTATTCCAAAGCAAATTTCAGACATCATATTATTTCACCCATAATTATTTCTACATCTATTTCTACATGATAATAACTAGCCAAAATAGAATGATACCAACTAAAACAATTAGCAATGATTCCATAATATCAAATAGTCATCCATGTTCAAAACGTGTAGTTATTGGTCTTTGCAATGTGTTTCAATCACTTTTGAAAATGCACTAAGATATTTTTAGCATTCTTCCTTGCCTTGACTTAAGTACTCATATTGAAATCAGTATGGACAGACAATGATTTGGATCACAGAAGAAAGGATGATCTGCTACATTTTAAGTAATGAATGTGTAGCTTGAAGGTTCACAAATCCATATGTGTTTTTTTGTGTGTGTGTGTTATTATTTTTTTTTTTTTAGATGAAACCAAAGAGTGCACATCCATTTATCCATTTCTCAAACAACGCAAGAAAAATCCAACAAGCTTGTGTGAAAGACAATGTTGAAGCCAGAGAACAATTGTTGCTAAGAGCCATTGGTCAGTTCTGACTTGTAGCAACCCTATATAGGGTTTCTGAGGAGCAGCTGATAGGTTTGAATTGCTGACTTTGCAGGTAGCAATCCAGTGCTTATTCTATAGTTTTAAAGCATGCAGAACTTCACTAATGCCACCTACAACAAAGCTGTCGTTGTTGTTGTTGTTGTTGTTGTTAAGTGCCATAGAGTAGGAACCTCTAAATGAGGAGGAAGTGCTGGTTAATAACCCACTGTCTTCCTAGATCTCACACATCACTGTCAATGTTCCGAGTCTATGTCCTCCTCCAGTTACATACCCAAAGTTTCCAAAGTGCATTTCAAACAAAAATGTTTGAATTTTGAATTGGTTTTAAGCATATTTGTTTGGAAAGTTTGAGAGACAATAAATGAGCTAAGTGAAATACAAAAAATATAAATAAATAAGATTGAAAAGTCCAGCTCTAAGATCCTTCTTGAACTCTCCTTTCTAATTGGGACAGATAAACTATTTCTTGAGATATGAACCACTAAAACTAAAAGCATACATTAGTCATAAATGTCTGTAACCATTATTATCTTACATGTAATAAAACTGGTCACAATCTACTTTATTCTCAGAATATCATATTGTACACTGTTTGACAAATTCTGTAAGAAGATTCAACCAAGATTGGCTAGCCCTGGGAGGAACTGGTATTCCATGTATGTAGTGTTACTTGCCCCAACTAAATGCATGTTGGGAGAGATCCATGAGTATACTCATAAGAAAGAAAAATGTTGTTGCTGTGTGCTGTCAAGATGGTTCTGACTCATAGTGACCCTGCATTGGTAGGGTTTCCAAGAGTGGCTGGGGGATTTGAACAGCCAACCTTGCAGTTAGCAGTCCAGTGTTTATCCTATAGTGCCACACCAGGGTTCAGAAAGAAACATAGCCTTTATTTATTCCTTTTTCAAGTCTCTGGGTATTTCTTAAAAGAATCTGGGAACAATTTAAAATAAATGGCACATCAACAATAAAACCAATAAGATAAGAACAAAAGCACATTGTTGAGGAAACCAATGTGCTATAAGACAAGCTTTGAAAAGTTTCTGCAAGTAAGCACTGTGTGTAGGCTTCAGATTCTCTAAAACTAGGAACGAGGGGTCTCATAAATACTTATAGCTATTTCAAAGTTTTTCAAATATCTCCAAATATAGTTGATGAATTTATGTTAGTCTTCTCTAAACCTGAATTCCAAGATAATTATTAAAAACTTATTACTTTACTGAAAGAATACCAGAATATCTTGATTTTACAAATATGCCTATACATTTTATATTTCTAGTATAATAATATAGTTTTCTTTCTAATCTTGCACTCATCGTTTTCTAAAATATTCTTAATAGTGCTGCTATTTATCGATACTATTGTTGTTGTTAAGTGCCTTTGAGTAGGTTCCTACTCATAGTGATCCTGTACAGGGTTTCTGAGAGCAGCTGGTGGGTTTGAACTGCTGACCTTGTGGTTCACAGTCCAATGCTAATCCTACAGCACCACATAGCTACTTAATTATACAGATTTGGATTTTCCTACTCCTTTGAATGCGAGAGGAAGATGAGACTTTCTACTCCTGTAAAGATGTACAGTGTCAGAATCTCTGAGTGAAATCTGTCTCCACGGCACACTATCATCACTTCCACTCCTGTGGATAAGAACCCTTGGTGACACAATGGTTATATTTTTGGCTTCTGACCAAAGGAGTGGAGGTTTAAACTCACCGCTTTGGGAGAATGACCTGGTGATCTGCTCCCATAAAGATTACAGCCAAGAATTCTTATGGGACCACTCTACACTGTCAGAATTGACATGCAATACTTAGGTTCCCTAAAGGTCCCAGGGTTGCAAACTGTTTGCACTCAACAACAAACTGAAAGGTTGACGGTTCAAATCGACCCAATGGAATCACAGAAGAAAGTCCTGGCAATCTACCTACCATTACAGCCATTGAGAACTCTATGGAGCACAGTCTACTGTGACACACATGGGATCACCATGACCCAAAATCAATCAAAAGCAACTGGTTACATTTCAGGTTACCTAGAGATACTTCTGAACACTGTTCTAGGTCATTTAATTCAAAGAAAATAAACAACTAGTCAAATAATTCAAATAATAGATTCATTTTATCTCTTTTCTTGGCTATGGTTGTTGTTAAGTGCCGTTGAGTCAGTTCCGACTCATAGAGACCCTGTATACGGTTTCCAAGGAGTGGCTGGTGAGCTTGAACTGCTGACATTGTGGTTCAAACTGACCTTGGAGTCCAGTGCATCAACTCCCCAGCACCACAGTCCAGGTTATTCATTTGCAGAAAAAGAAGACTAAAAAGCTCTTCATGATCTTTTAATTTACCCAGAAATATTTTTATATGTAAATATATGACAGCTAACTGAAATATGGAGTCCAGCTGTGGTGCTGTAGGATAAGCACTGGACTGAAAGGTCAGTTTGAACTGATAGGTGGCAATTCAAACTCACCAGCTGCTCCAGAAACCCTATGCGGGGTCCCTATGAGACTAAACTGCACTTTAACAATGGAAATATTATCAGTAGGGAAGTGTACCCATGAGGTCGCAAATTATGTGCTGCTGCTGATTTTCCCTGCACTGTTTTAAAAATCTCAGTACATCAATAATTTGTAGCTAAGTTTCTGGGAGTGCATAAAAAAAAATCTAATTAAACTCACTGAAATAACAAGTAAATTAAAAAGTGGGGAGAGTGTGAGGGAGGGGAACAGGACATCTTGTTAGGATACAAAGATCTCATGAAATAAAGTTCAGCTGGGTTTGATGGAACCGACTCTCCCAGTGCTTCAAAGACTGGAGTATCACTTCTCTCCCTGCCCTTTTTTCTTGGCCTTCATGTCTCCTGTTTCTTTCTTTCCAGCATGTGTACATTCTCTTTGCAGAATAGCTTCCTTTGCAAAAAAAAAAAATAGTTGCTTGAAATCTGACTTATGGTGCCCTCATATGTGCAGTGTAGATCTGGTTCATAAGATTTTCAATGCTGCCACCTTTTAAAGCAGATCACCAGGGCTTACTTCCAAGGTGCCTGTGGGTGGATTTGAACCATTAATATTTTGGTTAGTAGTCAAGTACTTAAGGAGCTTTGGTAACGTAGTGGTTACAAATCACGCTGTGAACCTTAAGGTCAGCAGTTTGAAACTACCAGCAGTTCTGCGGGAGAAAGATGAGGCTTTCTGCTCCGATAAAGACGTATAGCCTCAGAAACCCTGTACAGGGTCATTATGAGTCAGTTCTGACTCCACGGCACATAACCACCACCACCAGTCAAGTACTTAACTGTTTGTGCAATCTAAGGATGTCAGCTTCCTGTAAAAGACTCTTGAATTCTTCTCCTTGATGATTTGAGCTTATGTCACAGGTTCAGGGCTTGGTTCTGCAGGATTTCTGGTCCAGTTCACGATCAGTGGTTTGATTACACAGGATTCCAAAACTTCCTGGGGCTAATCACTCCTTATATTCCATGTGGTGAAGTCCTTGCGTATAGTTGTTGACACACACACACAAAAAGGTATCTGCAATGCAGAAGTCTTTGGTCTTGCAAACTTCTATTATTCATTCTCCCTAACCATTTCTATCACCAAGGACATATTTTCCAACAACATACTCTTCCTCTTTGTTTCCAGCTTTCATATTCTGATCATCAGTAATTATTAATGCATCTTGATTGCATGTTTGATTAGTTGCATACTGAAGAAGTTGATAGAATTCTTCAATTTTATCTTCAATAGCTATAGTGGTTGTGCATAAGTTTGAATAATAGTGGTATTAACAGGACTTCCTTTTGAGTGTATGGATATTATCCTATCCCAGACAGCACTATAGATCTTAAAATGTTCTTTTTGATGATGAATGCAATGCCATTCCTCCTGAGTTTATTGTTCCTGGCATAGTATGTAGACCACATGAATGTCTGATTTTAAATGGACAATATCAGTCCATTTCAGCTCACTAATGCTAGAATATCAATTTTTATGCATTCCATTTCATTTTTGACAACTTCCAGTTTTCATGGATTCATACATTCCACATTTCGATGATTAATGATATTGCAGTTATTTCTTTAATTTTGTGTTATGCCCCATCAGCAAATGAAGGATCTGAAATTTTTGCTCATTACATATCATCAAGGTCAACTCTAGTTTCAGGAGGTAGCTCTTCCCTAGTTGTATTTTCAGTGCCTGAGGGCCTCATCTTCCAGCACTATATTAGACAATGTTCCACTGTTATTTGTGCGGTTTTCAATGGCGAAAAATTCAGAAATGGTCCACATCTCCTTTCTAGTCTGTCTTATTCTGAAAGCTCTGCTAAAACCTGTCCACAAGGGTACCTTGCTGTTGAGAAATTTGAAAGATAGCTTCCAGGCCAACCATAAAGAAGAAATCTATATTTGTGTCCATTCCAAAAAGAGGTGACATACCGAAATACGGAACTCATCAAACACTATCATTAGGATCACACACATGCAAAATTTCACTGATGTTAATTCAAAATTGGTTGCAACAGTACACTGATAAGGAACTGCCAGAAATTCAAGCAAGATTCAGAGGAGGACAGAGAATAAGGGATTGTTATTGTTGTTAGGTGTCATCGAGTTGATACCAACCCATAGCTACCTATACATAGTAGAATGAAACACTACCCTATCCTGAGCCAACCTCACTACTGTTGGCACACTTGAGTCCATCGATGCTGTCACTTGGTTAATCCATCTCATT
>NW_006408600.1:2797723-2799300 GCF_000296735.1 Chrysochloris asiatica | reverse complement strand
CCGTCTTTGTATGGAAGCTCATCTGAAACCTGTCCACCATGGGTGACCCTAATGGTATTTAAAATACCAGTGGCATAGCTTTCAGAATCACAGCAACTCACCAGCCACCACAGTATGACAAACTGACAGATGAGTGGTGGCCATTTGGTTTTAAGAATGAGGGAAAATCATTGCCAATCTCAGGTGAATTTTGGCTGAAACCAGAGAATACTAGAAACATTTTTACTTGTGTTTTATTGAATTTGCAAAGTTATTTGACTACGTAGATATTAACAAACAATGGATAATATTTCAAAGAATGGGAATTCCAGAACACTTAATTGTGTACAACCTGTACACAGAACAAGAGGCAGTAGTTAGAATAGAACAAAGGAATACTGAAAGGCTTGGAAGTATCCTTTCAGCAACTTATTCAATCTCTATTCTGGCGAAATAATCTGAGAGGCTGAATTATATGGAATACATAGTGATATAGATCAAAGAATACAGCCTTTAGTATGAATTGCACCTCAATGTAAAGAAAATATAAATTCTCACAAATGGACCAATAAATAACATCATGATAAATGGATAAAAGAGGGAAGTTGTCAAAGACTTCATTTTTCTAGGATCTACAATCTTGTATCCATAGTCTTGGAAACAGTGGTCAAGAAATAAAATGACATATTGCATTGGACAAATCTGCTGCAAATGCTCTCTTTCAAGTGTTATTGGGTAAAGATATCACTTTGAGGGCTAAGGTGCACCTGACCCAAGCATGGTAGTTTCAATTGTCTTATATACATGTGGAAGTTGAGCTGTGTATAAGGAAGATCATAGAAGAATCAATACATTTGAATTATGGTGCTGCTAGAAGAACAAACGAATCTGTCAAGGAAGAAGTGCAACCAGGATTCTCCTTGGAATGAAATATGGTGAGTCTTGATCTCTCATACTTTGGACATATTGTTAAGACATCATGCTTGATAAAGTGGATGTTCAGCATAAAAGAGGAAGATCTTCAACGACATGAATTGGTGCAGTGGCAGCAACAATGGGCTCAATCAAAACAACAATTGTGAGGATGGTGCAAGACTAGATAATGTTTTGTTCTGTTGAGCATAGAGTCATTAGGGGTCAGAAGCAATTCAACAGCACCTAACAACAGAGCAGCAACCACAAGCCATTAATGCACTAGAGACTAGAGATTTAAAGATTATTGATGTAGTTCCCCTGGAGGAGAAAATAAGAAAATGATTATGATTCCCATAATACAAGTACAGGACACAGTTAATTTTAGTGAGTTATGGGAGTATTGACTGGGAGCCTTTAGTAGCCTAAAGGGATCAGAGAATATTTTCTGTTTCCCATTGTAGCTTGGCATAAGTATATTAATTAATCATTTATCTGTTTACATATATATTGAGCATTGACTGAAGGCTTCCTTAGGTTAAAGACTATGTTTTACTCATCTTTATATCCCCAATGACAATAATGTCTTATGATGAAATAATAAATGAAATGGTACTTTAACTGAGACACCAAACACAAGCAGGAACCAGGTTTTAAAAAATGTTAAGGAGAACAAACAAGATGGT
>NW_006408600.1:2781238-2794272 GCF_000296735.1 Chrysochloris asiatica | reverse complement strand
ACCCTAGGACCATCAAGAGAGGAATGCACAAGCAGAATGCCGGACCTTATCCAGATAAGCAGCAATGCCAGAGATGGAGGCGTGGAAAGGGGGAACGGCTCAGGACTCTAGATTCATGGAGTAAGAAGAGAGGGACTAAGAGCTGGTGGCCAGGAGCAGACTTGCAGAATGTGCCCTTTGGAGATGTAAATTATTATATATGCCTGAGTGATTTGTGTGTGTGTGTGTGTGCGTGTGTGTGTGTTTAAAAAGCTAAAGTGGATAGAGAGAAATACTGTTAAATGATGGTACATGGAGGGGATTATAATCAATGTAATGAAACAAGGCATATTATTTGTTGAATGTAAAACTGATGATACGCCCTGTAAACTTTCGCTCAATCCATAATAAAAACCTTAAATTAAAAAAAAAAAATGTTAAAAATCAGAGGAGTAGTATCTCTCATAACAGCTAGCCATGTTTCAGAGACATGATGGACCACAGTACATTCAAGATATCTCTAGCAGTTAGAGAGTTTGGGACTTGTAGGCTCTTTGAAGGAATGGAGGACAATGAAACGGGAATGCTGTTTCATGAAGAACTTTTCACGCCTCCTTTTAACTTTACATCAAATGCAATGACAGCTATTAAAGGATTTTAAACAATACTGATCAGCCAGAAGTACATTTTCTCAAGTTCACTCCAGTGGCCATGTGCAGATGGAAGGCCAGGTTCAGGAAGATGACTTCCAAGACTCTTGAAGATTTGGGAAGGAAACAAACCAAGTTAGGTTTGGCCTAGACCCCAGTCCCATCTCTGGGTACTACCTACGATAGCTCCAGTAGTGAGACATCCTCAGAATGACACACTCCCCTTGCTGCTGCTGTTGTTACTTGCCATAGAGTTGGTTCCAGTCCATAGCGACCCTGAATAGGATTTCTGAGGAGTGGTTGGTGAGCTTGAACCACCAACCTTATGGTTCAAACTGACTTTGCAGTCCAGCGCATTGACCTGCAGCACCACACTAGGACTCTCCTCTTGCTGTTAGGAACAGACATCTACATCATAACACAACTATTTCATTCTTTCACATGCTTCTCGGTCTATCCTCACAAGACCACTTGGATTTTAATCAACTAAAATCCCCACTCTAATATGGAATTTCTCTAATAGTCTGTTCCTTGGAGCTCTCTAGGGAGCAAGACATTTAGCCTGTACTCCTGGAAAGGCTTCACTGTTTCTATTTCTACTTTTCTAGTGGCACCAGAGCAAATTCACAGACAAGGAAAGAAAAACTAGTAATTCTCCCACTAGATATGTAGGATGCACTTCACTGCTTAAATTCTGTTTGCTTTTTTTCCCATACAAACTTCCAATCTAGTGATGAAGTGAGATTGTACTATATGTTGACCCTGTCTTTGGTGTGATTGCCCTATGTTTTCTGTGTTTGTTTAAATTTAAAATACTTTATTGCAAAGAATCTTTGGATTCCGTGATACTGACACTAAACTTTGCCAATTAAGTACACATACTATTCTCTATTTGAGTAAGTATGACTTACCAGCTATAACTCTCAGGGGAATGAAACTCTGATTTGGCATCAGACCCAGGTTTGCTGGCCTTGTGTAACCTTGAGTGTTTCTTAACGTAACCCTTTAGCATCAACGTTCTCATTTGTAAAAGGAGAAGGAGGATGTACATCAATTCTAAATGGTGGTCTTTACTGTTCTTTCTGATGTTTTGACTGTGACAAATGTTCCCATGATACGTAAGATCCAAAATGGTCTGTACCTGTATATTGTATGTAAGCAAAAGTTTTAAATTCTTGTGTTAAATCTGATCTGCTACAAAATTCATCTGAGGATCCCCACCCACTCCTCCAAGGTTTCTCTCAGGTTCTGAAAGGCTGAAAATATGTCAGAAGACAAACCACAATACCAAAAAAATGTTCTCCTAAAAACAAGTATGTCTGTCAAGGCAGTTGGACAGAACTACTTTTCTTTCCATCCCCTTCTCTTTGTGTTTATTTATATTTACCTTTCATCTATATTTTTCATTTTGAATAGATACAAAGTCCAAAAGGGTCTTCAGAGAAACCTCTACCTCCTCCCTTCATCCTAGCCATCTAGTATATCTCCCCTGAAGCAACTACTGTACCTAGTCATAATTACTTTTACTATTAGATATCATCAGAAATACCTCTTTTATTCATTGAAAAAGAATTCCTGGTTGTATTAACAGTGCCTCCATTTGAGCAGGTGATTATAATAAACAGATAAGGCGTATGGGCCTACTTGTTTGCTCTAGCTCCTACTTAACTATTTCCTTTGGCTGAGTGCTTTGAGGTAAATGTAAGGTCAAAGTCTAGCTGAGTCAATGTACAATAGTGACACAGCAACACATTTAATCCATCTGGTAAGCAAGGCAGCCAGACAGGAAGAGATAAGAGTGAGAGTTCCAAAATCAATCTTTACCTTCTTTAGAATTAGAGGCACTTGCTTGAAATATACCTCCTTTAACAAGAGTTATGAATTTTCGTCTCACAGAGAACTTAAAGTGAACCAAGTATAAGTCTGTGGAGATCACTTGGAACATTTCAGTGAGAAACTTGGTCTTGAGAAAATCTCAATTGGTTATGGCAAGACTGCAAGGACTGTGTGGAACACCATCTAAACAAGCATGATATGGGGACTGTTCCATTTTGGTGAAGACCAATCAAAGATCAAAACCATCAAAGGACCAATCAACACCAGTGGCAGTACAGGAATTCCAGCAGAATGGGCAATAAAACTGGCTAATATAATTAGAGAGTCTGTTGTATCCTTTAGCACCTACTCACTGACAATGTTAATGACATCCCTTCAGGGAAAAAATTTTCTACCAAAGAAGAAACATAAAAATTGAACTTTAAAGATGAAGCCAAAGATGGTACAATGGAATGCAATGAAATAAGCCTTCAAAAGCTTGTATTGTTAATATTTTGGCATTGATTTTCTGATGTGCTGAAATACATTATGAATAAAGCAAATCTAGATGATGCAAGAGACTGCAACTGATCAAATACAAATTGGTTTGCATTACATCCACAATGCCAGTTTTAGAAGTTATTTTTCAGTCTTTATTTGGAAAATCAAAGGGCATAAGGCTTTCTAGTGCAGTGGTTTATAATATAACCTCTTTTTAATGGAGATTAGTATCGGATATTTAAAAAGGATATAATTAGGAAATATGAGAGTCAATGGTGTGATCCAAAGAATGTTTGCATAACTGAAGTTATATTGATTCCAAGTCTTGAACTGAATAACCACTGATATTTTTCAAATACTCTCCAACAAACTAACCAATGTACTGCCAGTTAGCAACACCAAGTATACTATTCTCTAAGGAGCTCGTGTAGTCTTCCCATTTGCTTTTCCTTGACTGTGCTTTCTCCAACGTTGTTGTCATCCACAGGAAGTCAAGTGGAAAAAATCCTCCTATTCCTCGTCCCAAGAGAAATATGTCCCTTTGAGTTGGAATAAAATACAGTTGAAATGAAGCACTGAGGTGACCCTGACACCTTTGTAAATTTAGAAGTATTAAGATGTGTTAGCTGGAACTTAAAAAAAATAAATTTAGCAGAACTGATAGATGCAATGTTTGCAGTTCTCTTGAAACTGACATGTTTCTAGAAAATTATTTAGAAATTTTATAAAGTTTTTTTTTGTTGTTGTTAAATTATTCACAGAGATCAGTATATCTGACCTGTAGTTTAGTTTCACAGATGTATACAATCTTTAGTCTTTGGGAAATTTTAACTTTAAAATCTTGTCAAACAGAACTTCTACCATGCCTGAAACAAAATTGCACAAAATAGAACATTTCCTCATTATGTGAAATATATTCTAATGTTTTCAGCTTTGTGTACTGTTATTGTTATGCTAAGGTGTCATTAAGTCAATTCTGAATTATATAAACTCTATGTACAACAGAACAAAATATTGACTGGTCCTGCATGATCCTTACAATTGTTGTCCTTTATGAGCCCATTTTTGCAACCATTGTGTCAGTCTACCTCATTGAGGCTTCCCCTTTTTTTGCTGACACTCTACTTTAACAAGTATGGTGTCTTCTCCAGGTGTTGGTCCCTATTGATACATGTCGAAGGTACAGGAGATAAAGTCTCCCCATCCTCTTTTTTAAGGAGCATTCTGGCTTTTATTCTTTACTTCTGGAAGTCTATGATATATCTAATGTACCAAAATACATCTAATATATCTAATATACCAACACCATAATTCTTCAGTCTTCTTTATTCATTGTCCAGCTTTCACAAGCATATTGAGGCCATTGAAAAATACCATGACTTGGATCAGGCAAACTTTAATCTTCAAAATGATCTTTGCTTCGCTTCTTTGCACTTTAAATAAATGTTTTACAGATTTACTCAAGGAAATTTGTCCTTTGATTTCTTGACTGTTGCTCCCATGGGTGTTGATTATGGATCCAAGTAAAATGAAATCCTTAACAACTTCAATCTTTTCTCTCCTTATCATGATGTTGCTTGTTGATCCAGGTGAGAAGATTTTTTTTTTTTTTCCTTTATGTTGAGGTGATCCATATTGAAGGCTGTGGTCTTTGCTTTATATCAACTAGTGCTTCACGTTCTCTTCATTTTCAGCAATCAAGGTTGTGTCATCTAATAATGCAGGTTGTTAATGAGTCTTCCTCCAAACCTGATACATGTTCCTGTTCCAGCCCAATTTCTCAGAGTATTTGCTCAGCACCAAGATTGAGTAAATAAGATGAAAGGATACAACACTGACACACAAATTTCCTAATTTTAAGCCATGCCGCATCCTCTAGTTCTATTCAAATGATTGTCTCTTGGTATATATAAATATGAACACAATTAAGGGTTCTTTTCCATGTTAACTATAATTTGTTATGATGCATACAGAGAAATTCCTTTGCATCATCAATAAAGCACAAGTAAACATCCTTCTGGTATCCTCTACTTTCAGCCCAAATCCACCTGACATCAGCAATAACAATCCTCATTCCATGTCTTCTTCTGAATCTGGGTTGAAATTCTGACTTTTCCCTGTTTGGTTATTTTCACCAAAATTTTACTTACATGTTATAACATTGTTATTGTTCAACAATTTCTAAGTTCTGTTAGTTCACTCTTCTCTGGAGTAGGCACAAACATGGGTCTCTTTCAGGCTACAAATAAAAACTCTTAAATCCATCAAAAGAGTGTATTTATCTTTACTAAAGAAATATTTTGGAGTGCTGGTGTGGCACTGTAGGGTAAACACTGGACTACTAACTGGAAGTTTAGCAATTCAAGCCCACCAGCTACTCCTCAGAAATGCTATACAAGGTCATTATGAGCCACCACTCGTCTGTCAGTTTGTCGCATTGTGGTGGCTTTTGTGCGACAAACTTCTGTGATGCTGGAAGTTATGTCTCCAATATTTTAAATACCAACAGAGTCACCCCTGGTGGACAGGTTCCAGAATAAGACAGACTCAGAAGAAGGAGAGGCAGACTACTTCCAAATGCACAGCCTCTGAAAAACATACCAATAGCAGCAGAACACTCTCAGAACAAGAATATTAAATATTGAAACTTGGTGAACACCACAGAATATTGTCTGATACAGTGCTGGAAGATGAGATCATCAGGTTAGAACACACTTAAAATATAACCGGGGAAGAGATACAGCCTCAAAGGAGAGTTGACCATGATGACAAGATTGGAGTAAGCTTTCAAGAGACTTTCTTTTAATAATGGGGCAAAACATAAAGGAGAAGAAAGAGCTATAAACATCCATTAATAATCAGAAGATAAAAGTACGAAGTATAAATCTAGGAAAATTTAAAGTTGTCAAAAATTAAACGAAATACATAAAGATTGATATCCTAGAAATTAGTTAGCTGAAATCGACTGGTATTGGCCATTTTGAATCTGCCAAGCACATGGTTTACTATGCTGAGAAAGACAAATTGAAGAAGACTGGTGTTGCATCATCATCCAAAAGAATATTTCAAGGTACGTCTTGAACTATATAACCCTGCCTGCAAGAGGATAATATCCATACACCTACAAGGAATACTAATTAATACCATAGATATTCTTCATATCTATTTACCAACCAATAAAGCCAGTGATGATGAAATTGAAGAATTCTAACAAATTCTTCAGTCTGAAATTGATCATGCATGCAATCAAGATATATTGATATTTACTGGTGACTGGAATACAAAGGCTGGAAATGAAAAGGATCAATAGTTGGAAAATATGGACTTGGTGATAGAAATGATGCTGAATATCTCACAATAAAATTTTGCAAAATCAATGATTTATTCATTGCAAATATCTTTTTAAAACAACATAAAAGATGACTTGACACATGGACATCACTATACGGAATACACAGAAATTAAGTCAATTTTTTTTTTTTTCATTTCCCTCAGCTTGAGAAATTCTGAGTGTGTTCTTCCCTTTTGGTTTTCTATCTTCAGGTCTTTGCACATTTTGTTATAATATTTGACTTTGTCTTCTAGAGCTGACCTTTGAAATTTTCCATTCAGCTCTTGTACTTCCTCATTTCTCCGTTTGCTTTAGCATCTCTATGCTGGAAAGCAAGTTTCAGAGTCTCTTCTGACATCCATTGTGGTCTTTTCCATCTCTTGTGTCTTCTCAGTAACCTTTTGTTTTATTCCTGTATGATGTTCTTGGTGTCATCCCACAACTCTTCTGGTCTTTGGTCTTTAGTGTCTACTGCGTCATCTTTAGTATCTAATGTGTCATACAGTTCTGTGGAAAGAGACTGTGGAAAAGTTCCATATCATCAGCCAAAATGAGGCCAGGGCCAGACTGTGGAATTGCTCATATGCAAGTTAAGGCTGAAGATGAAGAAAATTAAGTTCACAAGAGTCAAAATATGACCTTGAACACACCTGAATTTAGAGACCATCTCAAGAGCAGATTTTATGCATTAGACACTAATGATTGAAAACTGAAAGAGTTGGGATGACATCAAGAACATCATATGGAAAGAAAGCAATAAGTCATTAAGAAGACAAGAAAGAAGTAAAAGACCAAAATGGATGTCAAAAGAGACTCTGAAACTTACACTTCAGTGTAGAAACTTATAGCAAATGGAAGAAACAAGGAGATAAAAGAGCTGAAGAGAACCAGTCCCTGGAGAAGGTTATCACGTTTGGTAAAGTGGAGGTAGAAGAAAAAGAATAAGACTCAGAACAAGATAGAACAGCAGAGTGGGCTCAAACATAGCAACGATTGTGAGGCTGGTGCAGAACTAGGCTGTGTGTTATTCTTTTGCTCATAGAATCACTATGAGTTGGTACCAATTTGATGGCACCTAACAACAATACACAACCCCATGTTTTTACACATTTCATTATAATACTTTGTCTTTTCAAGTTACTGTTTGAAAACTTCTATTCAACTATTTTACTTCGTAAATTTTTCTTTCTTTCACTTTGGCAATTCTACATTCAAGAATAAGTTTCAGAATCTATTTTGACATTAATTCGATATTTTCTCTTATTCATGTCTCCTTAATGACCTTTTGCTCTATTCACATGTGATGTTCTTGAGGCTATATACTACAACTCATCTTGTCTTCAGTAATCAGTGTTCAATGAGTCAAATCTGTTTTTGAAATGGTCTTTCAATACAGGTGGGATATATTCAAGAAAATACATTATGAGTTTAATCAAACTAAGGGCTTAATTTGTCCATATCTGCCCTGAAGGTCATGAACAAGCAACAGCTTCATGACTAAGGATCACCAAATATAAAAGAGAACTATAAACCTTCTTGGAAATAAACTACCCATGTCTTTAAAAATAAACCAAGAGTAATCAGTTCATGCTTGGATTGTTCATTTCAAATGCTGGTACAATTTTTTCTAAGAACATGATTAATCTAACATGATAAAACTGAGTCTTTGAGCAGCAACTGTTTAGTAACCTCTTATAGAGCAATGTCATCATAAAGCATTATGTATCAACCTCCTGAAGTTATCTGCATGCAAAAGCTTTCAAGTGGCAGCATAAACTGTCAAGGAAGTGGGAGACCAAATGCCTTACATTGAATCTCCTTTTTCATGGATTCTTGGCTGTTCCCCAAAGGAGGTGGAATGGGGACGAGGAGGGATGGGGGTTAAGGAGCATGTAAGCAAAAGATGGGGGGAAATAAGAAGGGAAATTATAACTGACTTCTAAGAAGATATATTTATTTTGGTTTCCTTTTTTACAGAATTGCTGGATGGCTATTTTAGGGAATCGTGTTTAAGCTTTCAGATCTCTCAGAAACAGTTCCTTGGGTAAAAAGGGAGAAAAAAGAAAAAATCTTGGTCCATTTATTTTGGTCATTTGTATATGGGTTTTTGTTTCACTTATAAGTGGATTTACTGAACAATGAAGCTACCAAAAAAATTAAAAATAAAAATAAAACCAGGATATTGATTTCCTTTTATTCTTTAGTCTAAAAATAAACTCCTACTTCATCCTGAAGCCAAAAGTTTTATTTTATTTCATTTGTAATAAAAGAAGAAAGTTCAAGTTCTGACTCAAAGTTAGAGTGTTATTGTTTGTGTTGTCCTAAAAGGGCTCTTACACTTGACTTCTGTTAGCCCTGGCAATAAGATTCATCCCATCAGGATTCAGGCAGGGAAGAGAAAAAAGAAAATTCAAGGGAATATTTCCAAAAAAGATAGAATGCATTGATGACCTGGTCTATGACCAGTATCTCAAGGAAAGATAGTGCAAAAAGTAGGACTGACATTACCTTATGTGGTTTTTAAGGTCAATTGCTGAGGTGAAGTGAGGATAAAAGAATATTTAACAGGAAAAGTACAATGTTGACTTGCTTCTCCTATTTTTTGTCATTTGTGAAATCTCGGCACATTGGTGGGACAGGGTGATGATGTGACTATTTTTACACCACCTCTTTCCATTAGATCTCACATAGATGAATATCCATGCCTTTTTAAAAATGGGAGAATCAAACTAACTATTGACTTGGAAGATCTGGAATATCTTGTTCAAATTACATCACCTGATTTTTTTTTTTTTCAGGAAAGCATTCCTAACATTCAATAAAATTGTTTTCACCCATTGACTATAGTATCAACCAATTAAGAATAAAATATTATAAACTTTCATACGTAAGTATGAAATCTTAATTAGAACTCAATTAATTTGAAATTTGTGATATGTACTTGGGCTTCCTTTGCAGTATTTGTAAAGAAAGCAACTTATGTTTGTTAAATTTCTATGCTGTAAACACTGTTTCAGAGGGGAAGGTTTGACCTACTTAAGAGAACAAGCTGTTTTCAAGCACCATGTAACAGCATCCATTTGTATATAAACAATTAATGTGTTATTACAAATGCCATTTTATCTACTCACCAAAACACTGCAGGCTTCTTTTTTTTTTTTTTTGCCTTGACAAAACTTTGTTTGCAGGTAATTCAGAATATTCTGTGCCTTTGCAAATAATAATACTCTTTAAAAATCTAACTTTTGAACTTGACAATTCAGTCTTGTCCTCAACACAAGTAATTTTCTTTTTGTACAATATACCTTTGTCTTGTATACAATGGAATGCATTGCAATGATAGGAAGTCAGACCTAGGACTTTGATTTCTTTTTGTAATCCAAAAAGATGTCAGGGTACTGAACAATATTTGTGTGTAGCTGAAAAGAACTAAATATTATTGTTGTTGTTATTGTTAGGTGCCATCAAGTAAGAACCAATTCATAGCAACCCTATGCACAACAGAACAAAACACTACCTGGTCCTGGGGCCAACCTAACAATCATTGCAGTGCTTGAGCCCACTGATACTACCACTTTGTCGATCCATCTCGCTAGCGGTCTCCCTCTTTTTCTCTGACCTCCACCTTACCAAATATGATATCCCAGTCCAGTGACCGGCCCCTCCTGACAATATGTCTGAAGTATGAGAGACAAAGTCTGGCCATCTTGGCCTCCAAGGAGCACACTGGCTATACTTTATCCAACACAGATCTATTTGCTTTTTTTGGCAGTCCATGGTGCTTTCAATATTCTCCTCCAACATTATAACTTAAATGCATCAATTCTTCTATGGTCTTCCTTAGTCACTGTCCAGCTTTTGCGTGCATATGAGATTACTGAAAATACCATGGATTGAGTCAGGCACACCTTAGTCCTCAAACTGACATCGTTGCTCTTCAACACTTGAAAAAGGTCTTGTGTAGCACATTTGCCTAATGCAATACATCGTTTAGATTTCCTGACTGCTGCTTCTATGAGTGTTGATGGACTTTTATTTTTTGCCTTGACAAAGCTGTGTTTGCAAGTAATTGAGATCAAATTCCAGAGAGGTATTTGAGTAGTACATGACTTGTTCCTGAACAGAGTCTGGAACTGTCTTCTAAAGGCAAGCAATTCCATGAATTCAGTAACTTTTACTTTTCAATGGTTTCCATGTTCTATATTTTTTAAATTCCTCCTCTGGAACTTGCCTGTTATTTACAGCCTTACCTTTTAGTAATTATCCCTCTCACAAGGATGTCAGACGTAATCAAACAGTTACATAAGATTCAGTCCCACTTACTTTCTATATAAATTCGCCTAAATCAAGATAATCTCAGCATTTACTTTAGAACAAGATGTTCCCAAAGCCAACTGTTTATGTTTCTTAGAAACTAGTTATCAAGTGTGACAGTCTCACAATTTTCTATCAGAAGCCTAGAAGTCATTCACAAGTGAATCTATTGTTAGAACTATTCTGAACTAACCTAGATCTTTACTAGTCGTCATAGACTTCAAGGTAGGTAATAGACACTAAAAACGGCAAAAATTATTTTTTTTTTAAAAAATCAAAATATTCATTACATACCTACAGGAAAATTGAACATTTTAAATGCTAAAGAATAGAAAAAAATATGCATGTGGGACTATTATTTAACATATACCTGTGCCACATTGGTTTGTAAAAATATTGTTATTTAGCCTTCCCTTCTCCACATTGCTCTCCTTTTGTCTCTACTTACACCAAATGGAAGTTTTCTCTGTAACTTCAAAATGTCCTAGTTACTTTCTGTCTTAATTATAGTTATTTACAATGTTATATCCAATGTTGTTACTGTCAGCTACATAGGAGTTTGCTTCCAACTCATAGCAACCCCATGCACAATGCAATAAAAGGCTGTCCAATCCTGCACCATGCTCAGGATCAGTTGTGTCTCATATCATTATAATACATAGGATTTTCAGTGTTTCGCTTTCAAAAATAAATCACCAGACATTTTCTCCTAGTTTGTCTTCTTCTGAGAAGTTGGTGTCATTGCAATGTATAAGCCTACAGTTACAGTTGGGTGGTGATTACTCATTAGACTGTGCAATGGCTGGGAATCAAACAAGGGTCTCCCCCATGAAAGATGAGAATTCTATCACTGAAGTACCACTGCCTTCATTTACCCAATATATACTACAATCTCTATTTTGGAAGCCCAAGTTAACCCTTGGTTTCGCTTCCTGATTGCGACATGACTTATATCTCCCAGTTAGGCCTTGCCATAGTCCACAATGTATCAGCCCATCTCTTCCCAATTTATCAAGAAGATAGTTCAACTTCCTCCAGTCATGTGTGATGATAAATCAGACAAACAAAGATGAAAAGAAATAAAGATCTTGACAGCCAGAAAAATCACTATGTGTCATGTCACTTGAAGGCCATGGTAATGAATTTACTGTCATGTTTAGGTATGTCATAGTAGAAGTTAAGCATTTTTAAAGAATCACAGCAATTTTTGTGCTAATACAAGAGGGAAGTACTTTCATTATTCATTCTCCATTTTAATGTCTTTGAATTAAAATTAAATACTCCATGTTATAAATTCATGTTGGCATTTGAAATATTTAAGATATAATTAACTGACTATGGATAGTATATTTTTACCCACTGAAAATACTTGTATTTTCCCTTGTTTTAACGCTGATCTATTTGTTCATGCATTAATTTATTTGTTCAGCAAATAATTGTGAAGCACTGTCTAAAACTAGCAATTCTGTAAGTAATTAGTAAGTAAACTAAGGTTGCTGCCTTCCTTGAATTTTTATCTGAATGGGTAGAATGTAAAGAGAGACTAGAAATAATCATTAACATAGGTGTAACTGTTAAAAAGAAATGTTATAAAAAATTAATAGTGATGAAAATAAAACAAGGGCAGAGAAGTGGTGTGAGACTTAAACTAAGGATTGAATTTTAAAAAGGCAACTATATAAATATCTGAGGAAAGAAAACCTACAATAACAAGGAAAATAATGAAAGATCAGGCCTAACACAGTTCTTTAAAGCAAGAAAATGAAAAAGGATATACACTATCTAGGAGATACGATGATTTAAGTCAAGGTTCCCAAGATATGCCAACTTCAAATACATTTTTCGTCTCACAGATTTAAATAACAAATTCACCCCTTCCTAATCTTCAAAATAAAATATCAATAAGCTTTTATATGCTAAGCAAGTAATAAAAGAAGCTGGACTATAAGAAAAAGAATACACATCATGATTGATGAAAGATTCATTTACAACCTGCAGTATGCAAATGGCCTTGCTTGCTGAAAGCAAAGAGGGCTTGAAGCATTAATGATGAAAATCAAAGACTACAGCCTTCAATATGGAGAAAAAATTGGAAGTTTTCAAATATTTCATTTTACTTAGATCCCCAATAAATGCCCATGGATGCAACAGTCAAATATCAAAGACACGTTACATTGGGGAAAGCTGCTGCAAAAAGATCGTATTAAAGTGCTAATAAGCAACCATTTCACTTTGATGACTAATGTATAGCTGACCGAAGCCATGATGTTTCAATTGTCTCATATGCATTTGAAAGCTGGACAGTGAATAAGGAAGACCAAAGAAGAATTGATGCCTTTGAATTATGGTGTTGGCAAAGAATATTAAATATATTAGGTACTGCCAAAGAATAAAGAAATCTATCTTGAAAGAAGTATAGCCAGAATGCTCCTTAGAAGAGAGAT
>NW_006408600.1:2779878-2780853 GCF_000296735.1 Chrysochloris asiatica | reverse complement strand
GTGTTACAGTTGTCTGTCCTGAGTTGAGGAGATTCAATGTGCCGATATCTCCAGGTCCAAAGGACATGCTCCACTCCTGCCTCTTTTTTTTTTTTGGTGAGACTATGTCTTTTATAGTTCAGGCACATTATCAAGAGGGACCTGGAGAAGGACATCATGCTTGGTAAGTGGGGGAGGGGGGTCACTGAAGAGAGGGAGACCCCCCAAAGTGATGGATTGGCACAGTGGCAGCAGCAATGGGCTCAAACATAACAGCAATTATGAGGACAGCACAGGACCCAAACACTGTTCATTCTGTTGTAGGTAGGGTTGCTATGGGTCAAAATTGACTCAATAGCACCTAACAACAACAATGGTTAACGATTGCCAATATATCTTCATATATTGTTGAAATATTGTTCATGCCCTCTGCCCATTTTTTAATTGGATTATTTATCTTCTTACTGAAGTGTTCAAATGTTCTAGAAATTTTAGAAAGTAGTCTCTTGTCTGCAATGTCATTGCCAGAAAAAATTTTTCCAGTCTGTGAGTTCTCATCTTATTCTTGTGGTGAAATCTTTTGATGCACATAAGTCTCTGATTTTTAGGAGGTCCCAATCATTTATTTTGTCTTAGGCAGTGTTTGTGTTTTATGTTTGATAGTGTATTTATGCCATGTATCAGGGCACCTAAATTTGTCCCTATTTTTTCATTGGTGATCTTTATAGTTCACGGTTATACATTTAGGTCTTTAATCCACATTGAGTTTGTTTTTGTATATGGTGTGAGATATGGGCCTTGTTTCATTTTCCTGCCAATGGATTTTTCAGTTTTGCCAGCACCATTTAGTAAAAATACTATTCCCCATTCAATGTGGTTTTTTTTTTTTCAGTTGAGGGTTTTTGTTTTGTTTTCCCACTCAGGGATATATAATAATTTACATCTCAAAAGGGCACATTCTTCAAGTCTCCTCCTGGCCACCAGTTCTTAGTCCTT
>NW_006408600.1:2775813-2777603 GCF_000296735.1 Chrysochloris asiatica | reverse complement strand
TTTCTGGACATGTGCAGATATGGTCATCTGCTTCTGTTTTTTGGGTATCTTCAGGAGTTTTCTGTGGACTTAATACTTAGGTGGGTAAGTATTTTAGCATTTTATATGCTTTCTGAATGCCTCCAGGTAGATGTAATCAGGAAATGGGCTTCCCTTTTCACTCTTCTTCCTGAGAAGTTTCAAGATACCACTGTTGGTCATTTTGACGTAACTTAGGATTTAATTTTCATCCTATTTCCTCTTTTGTCTGCTTTTCCTGCTCCACAATCCCTGTTCAGGCCTTTTTTCTAGTTGGAAACAGTTCAGTGCCAGATGTGGCTGTTTGGTTTTAATTGGAAACTGTCTCTTTAAATTTGGAGGAGATCTGTGCACATGCGTAGTAGAACCCTCTGAGGGTGGGGCTGGGGTGCCCACTAGCCCAAGTGCCCCTATAGTCACCAGAATGGAGGTGCACAGAGAACAGATATATATATATATATATATATATAAGAATGCCCACACCTTTATCTCAGTGGTTCTGCCAGGCATCTCTGGCTGCTCTGATCCTTCCCTCACGTGGTGTCACCCAAGATGGCGGCTCCTGGAGCAGCCAAGCATCCTGGACTAGAAAGTAATAGATTTCTTGCTTCTGCCACAAATTCCCCCAGCTGTGAGCCTTCCAAACTTCTAAATATTCCTTTATATTTGGTTCAGAGTTCTGGGACCATCCCTTGAGCCTGCTTGGTTGGGTATTCTGTGTTGTTGTTGGTGGAGCTCCTTTACTGCACTTCCACCCGATCCACCATCTTGTTTGTTCCAGTCTCCTGCCTGTTTCTTTGATGGTAGTAGGATTCCCCTTCCTTGATGGTAGTAAGATTCCCCTTTCCTCATTCTGGGATGGCTTATTTTATACATGTTTTGTTGTTGTTGATGGTAAGTGCCATGTAGTTGGTTCCAACTCATAGCAACCTTGTATAGGGTTTCCTAGGAGCCACTGGTGAGCTTGAACCACCAAGCTTATGGTTCAAACCCATGTTGCAGTCCAGCGCATTAACCCACAGCACCACACCAGGACTCCTTATACATGTTAGAGTTCTAAATGTTTACAATCATAATCAACCCTGTTAACAGTCATTCACAACTAAATCATTTAATTCATCAGCATCTTCCTCCTCCTTCTCTTAACCAGATCCATCAAGAAAAAATCATTTTGTGGCAGTTACAAAGACATGGCTAAAAGAGACATCAAATAATTAAATACACAGCATTGTTTTTTATTTGATACTAAAACAGTTATCATAATAAAGCTTGCATGACTTATCTTTTTCTATCCACTTACTTTCCCAACAATCTAAATTTATAAATAACATTATGTAGTTGTTGTTGTTAAGTGCCGCTGAATCTATTCCGACCCATAGCAACCCTGTATAGGGTTTCCGAGGAGCAGCTGGTGAGTTTGAACCACCGAACTTGCAGTTCAAACAGCTTTGCAGTCTGGCGCATTAACCCACAGAGCCAATTATAACAAAAAGAGAAAAATAAACCCAAGTAGGAGAAACTAATAAATAATGATATAATCAGAATTCAATGTAACAGCAAATAGACCAAAAATAGAAGTAAAAATAACAATGCCAAAACTAGTTGTTTCAAAATAAGTAAATGATAGTTTTTTGGGTTTTTTTTTTTTCAAATTCCATTTGTTAATAGGAAAGCAAGTGATTTTTTGTATTAATTTTGTATTCTGTGAGTTTGATGTATTTTCTTATTAGTAACTATATATGTATAGTTACTAATTAGAAAATTCATCTTAC
>NW_006408600.1:2747495-2775391 GCF_000296735.1 Chrysochloris asiatica | reverse complement strand
AAGAAAATAAATCAAAATCACAGAATGCAAAGTTAATATACAAAAATCAGTTGCTTTCCTATGAACAAATGGAATTTGAAAATTTTATAAAACTCTCATTTACTTATTTTCAAACAACTAGTTTTGGCATTGTTATTTTTTCTTCTATTTTTGGTCTATTTGCTGTTACATTAAATTCTGATTATATTATTATTTATTCGTTTCTTCCACTTTGGGTTTATTTTTCTCTTTTTGTTGTTATGATTAATGAACCTATATTGATAAACTATTACTAATGAAAGTCTACTTTATTCAGATTTCCTTAGTTTTCATCTATTGTCTTTTTAGTATGTCAGAACTCCAATCTGAACACAACCTTGCATTCAGTTTTCAGGCATCCTTAAGCTTCTTTTGGCTTTTTTACTTCGTTGACAGTTTTAAGAAGTACAATGAAGTATTTTGTAAAATGTCCATCAATGGGAATTGTTTGATGGCTTTTTCATGACTAACTGGGGTTTACAGGTTTGGGGTAGAAAACTAAAGAAGGAGACAATTATTCACAAATATAAGTGTATAAATATTAAATTTAGGATACAAACTACCAAGATAACTTATCATTGTTAATATTAACCTTGATTATCTGGTAGAAGCATTATTTGCCATATTTCTCCAATGAAGTTGCTTTATTTATTTTCCTTTATTCCTATACTGTACTCCTTGGAAGGATGTCATTAGGTGCAGCCCATACCTAAAGAGTGGCTTGGTATGTTCTACCTGCTTGAGGCTATAAATAGTGTTTATATGCATTATTTAGAGTTCTTCGGCACAATAGACTTGTCTCTTTTCCTCCTTTTACTTAATTTTTCAATCATTTATTTACATCACTATGGAGTCATTAATACTTATTTTATATTTTGTGTTAGAATCCATTGACTATTTTATGGCTCATATGTTCCTTTTGTGTTCATTTGGAACTCTTTCCGTTGGTTCCTGTTAAGCATTCAACAGAAATGTGTTTATATATAGATGCAATTACATGTTCAAGAACATTCATAGCAGCCATATTCATAAGAGCTAAAAACTGGAAACAACTAAAATGTCCTTCTACAGTAAGATAGATAAATATATTGTTGCTTGCTCATGTAACAAAAAGCTATAGAGTAATAAAAATGAACACATTACTACCACATTCAACAATATAAATTAATTTCACAGGAAAGAATGCATACTATGTAATTCTATTCAGCTGAATTTCATTTTATTATCTCTGGGGAAGAAGAGTACAGTGATTGGGAAGGGGCATGAGTAGATTGTCTGGGTACTGGTAATGCTATATTTCTTAATTTGGATTAATTTACATGGGTATATTAATCTTGTGAAAGTACATCAAACTACACAATGAGGATTTATGTCTTTACCTGTATATATTTATGCTTCAATATAAAAGGTTGTTTTAAGTTAACATAATTATATCACAATCAGTAAAGCACAATTTACTGACTTATCCAGTAATACAATCTTAACATCATGCTTCAAGTCTGTTGCCAAAATCCATTATAAAATGATAATTCTATGTAGTTTACAAACTTCTTTCATATGAATGATCTTTTTATTAATGTAATGTCAAAATAAGAAATCCAAATAGCAGAACATGTCTGTAGTGAAAGGGAATTGGAACCCAGCTATGCCCTCTCAAAATCTGTATGGGGCTGTCTGATGACTTGAGAGGGAAAACTGAAAGAGAAGTAAGATGCTGTTAACTCTCTTTGATCCCGAGGATATCCAAGGATAGTACAGTTCTATTTTTCGATTCACGTTGTTGTCTTCCTCTCCATTTTCCATTCTCTCCTTTCCCTCTCTCTGCTCCTATTCTGTCTCTCTCCTTCTTTACTTCCATTTTCTCCCCTACTCTGGTTTCTTGCATACAATGTTAATAGTGCAAAAATGTCATCAATAAGGCTAAGTTTTTGAGGAGTAATGAATTGTAATCCTCTAGGTCTGTTCATTTCCATTTTAATCACTAGTTTATACACCCCTACTATGGTGCAGTTATTTACTTAATGTAGGCCTTCTAGACATGATCCTGCATATTGTAATGTATGTCAAATATTAGTCTATGGATTCTGTTTTAATTTTTTTTAAATAAGGTCAGCAGTTCGAAACTACCAGCGGTTCTGCGGGAGAAAGATGAGGCGTTCTGCTCCCGTAAAGATTTACAGCCTCGGAAACCCTGTGCAGGGTCGCTATGAGTCGGAACCGACTCCACGGCACTCAACAACAACAATAAGGCCATAATCTTTGATCTTCATCAGTATTTTAAGACCACTTCACTTTTGGCAAACAAAGTTTGCTGCATATAACAAGTTGTTAATAAGTCATCCTCCAACACTGATGCCACATTCCTCTTCGTATAATCCAGCCTCTTTGATTATTTGCTCAGCATCCAGATTGAATAAGTATGATTAAAGAATAGAACCCTGCTGCACTCCTTTCCATTTTAAATCATTCAGTGTTCCCTTGTTTTGTTAGAAGAACTGCCTTTTGGTCAATATACGCATTCCTCATGAGCACAATTCAATGTCTCAAGATACCCATTATTTGCAAAGTTGTTCATACCTTGTCATGATCTACACAGTTGAAAGCATTTGGTAGTCAAAAAAAGCACAGATAAACATCTTCCTGGTATTCTCTTCTTTCAGTCAAGATCCATCTAAAAGCAGTAGTGATATCCCTCATTCCATGTCCTAATCTAAATCTGGCTTGAACTTCTGGGCAGTACCCTGTTCGTAGTGTTGCAGATATTTTCTATGATAGGGTTTTACTTGCATGTTATATTAATGATATTGTCCAGTGATTTGCATATTCCATTGGGTCACCTCTCTTTGGAATGGACACAAATATAGGTCTCTTTCAATTAGTTGGCCAGGAAACTGACTTCCATATTTCTTGGCATAGATGAAAGACGTATCTAAAATATTCATGACATCACAATCAATTATCCACATGTGGGCACAACACCATCTTTGTGACTCCATTGCCCAACTAAGGATCCACATAACACTAGTTCTTCTAGGAATCATCATTACAAAAATCAGACACCAGTTACTCCTGACTCAGGGAATCATCTTGGTGACATGAGTTCTGTTCCTTTGCTTGGCTAATGAAGCAAGACTTTCTTCTTTTACCTTAAGACATTTGTCATCTGTTTAGGTGTGCTGGACAACTTTGGAAAAGTTCACTGTCTTGCTCTGGATCCTGTATCAGGCTCACCTCCATCTTAACTCTGCTTTAGGGGATTTGAGCCAATAGTCTATAACCTGACCTGATTCAGCAGCTTCTGCAGTCTTGTGAGTCAAAAGCCAATTTCATCTAAGTGAGGAAATATTCCAGATTGGCAACTGGATTTAGGACTTGCCAGCCTCCATAACTGCATGTTTTAGTTCCTTAATGGTTCATGAGTTCTGTAAGATGTTGCAGCAAATTGCAGAGCCCTGGGACATGAGGAAAAATACTGATGGGAGGAATGGTGGTTAATATCAGAAATGAGTGGTATACCATTGTGGAAAAGTTGGACATTTGGGACATTTTTACCCTCTATCTCATAGGGACCAGCCTTGTGTTAATCCATCTAGAAGAAAGTATTCTTGCACATATGCAAACCAGAATAATTAAATTTTCTTAAAAGGAAAAGGGTAGAGAACATGGCAGAAGTGGGAAACTGTACACCAATAATTCATGCACCTCTACCCATAGTGGAGAGATTCATTGAAAAGTGACTATCCTGCAAGGACAACCTTTCCCAGTCTCCCTTGCAGTTAGATGAGACCATACAATTGAGTTCTATCCTATGAAAAGTGAATTAAAAGGTGGCATGTCATGTCCTGTCCTATTCTACAAAAACCTACTCTATACTCCCACCATAAGGAGCTCTGGTAGCTTAGTGGTTACGAATCGGGCTGCGAACCTCACGGTCATCAGTTCCATGGGAGAAAGATGAGGCTTTTTGCTCCTGTAAAGATTTACTGTCTTGGAAACCCTGTACAGGGTCACTATGAGTCGGAACTGACTCCATGGCACATAACAACATACTCCCTCCATGCTTTTTCCCCCTTCATTATTGTTGTTGTGTGCCACTGAGTAAGTTCCAATACATAGTGACTAAGCTTAGACTTTCTGAGGCTATAAGTTTTTTACAGAAGTAGAAAGTCTCATCTTTCTCCTGTAGAGAGACTGCTGATTTTGAACTGATGACCTTGTGGTAAGCCACTGTGCCACCAGGGCTCCTGGCTTGCTGAAATGGAGAAAATCCCTAGGAGAAAACCTTGGCATCTACATGTTGAAATTGGCAGCACTTCCATCAATCTACATTCCTGAATGATTTTTTACAGCAGTGCTACTGCCACCTACTCCACTGCCCAGCACTGGTATATGAGCAAGAAATAAACTTTTATTTTTGATCCATTCTACATTTGGAAGTTGGATACAAAGTATTACCAGAGTCTTCTGTAAATAAGACCAGGACTGATAGGTTATATGTTTTCTGTGGCTATACTGTACAAAGGGGATACTAACTTTTTCACTCCACATAATGCTTTGAGCATGTTCTTCCTCATATAGTCTGCTCACAGAAACAGGAAACATGGTAGTCTTGTCTATGTATCTATCCATCCACAGAGTCAAAGGAAAGGTCTGGAAAATGTCAATTCATTCTTATAGTTCAAGAAACAAAAAGTGTAATGTTTTCTAGTTTTACTTTAACATCTTCATTAAGGATTGAAGTGATTTTTGTTATTGTTGCTGTTGTTGTTGTTAATAGGCCATTAGAGTGATCTAAGGTTAGAGCATTGAAAATGATGATCAGACACAGCAACATTTCATTCAGAAATACAGTGGTTTCCTGAAAGACTTCATTTCAGAATTTTGTGGTTTGGAAATCAGAGGTCAGACTTGTTTTGTAGGAATACTTTATTAAACAAAAAGATATACTTAGTAATTTGGTGAGTTCCCCACTACCCACGCCTCCTACTTGGTGAAAACAAATACCATGGAATTCAAGTGGTCTGGTGCACATGTGGTTTGGCAGGTGCTTCATTTTAAGAGTGTTGCGGACCGTGTAAGATTAGTCAGAGGTTCGAGGCCCTCTAGGGCCGAGTGTAACAAATGAGACCACTGGCAGTTAATGGCAAATTGCTTTCATATTAATATTCAGTTATATGTATTAAATTAATACATGGAGCCTTTGACAATCCACAGATAAATGTGATATTTTCCTAAAGCCTAAGACTAAAAGTTGCAAGGTCAAGCCTTTCTCCAAAAGGATTAACTAAAAACATCTTAGCTACTTCACAGTTCTTTGTTCTATAGACAAAGAACCCATCCTCCCTAATCCTTTTCCAGGTGCAGCCCATTCACCTGGGTGTCTCGAGTCCTCCTGCAGACCTGGCTCAGGAAGCCGAAGCAGTAGGACTCCGCCCAAGCTTTTGTCATTACTCTCACCTTCCCCCAACTTAGCTCAGGGGCTATAGATATGTTAATTGGGCCTGAGAATCCAAGTTGCTGGCCTGGGATTCGACCCAGTGAAGCACAATGTAAAGTTACCTGAATGTCTGAAAAAGTACTGATGTTAGCTGTACCTTGCCTAAGTCCCTCTCAGCTTAGTGTGAAACTCCTCCCCTAAATAAAAAGAAGGCACAGAACGAATCCAGGTGCATTACGACTGGCAAGGCGTGAGTTTCAGCATGCAGGGTGCACAGTCCAGCCTTGCAAACATACTGCCTGTTTAGCTAAAATGTTCACTATGCAGGATATTACGGCCTTCGTGGCTGAGATGTTTGCAATGCAGGATCTGCCTGATGCCAGTCCAGCATTCACTCTGGTTTCGGAGTGTCTCTTTGTCTCTCTCTTTGTCTCCTTCTGTGTATTCTTGATATATATGAATCGCCGTCAGGTATCCTCTCCTCGTGAACCAAACCCCTATGTCGAGGTGAGTCCCCGACAAATATGACACCCAACGTGGGGCACGAAGGATGGGGTAAGATGCTCGACCTGAGACGGACACTGCCCAGGTTTGTGGCGACACTTCTGGTCAAATAGTACGGCTGGGAAGGGGCAGTAAGGAAGTGAAGGAAATGGGTCAGACAGAGCCCAGTTTCCATTCTGTGTATCTTAAAATTCTTAAGATATGTCTGCAAGAAAGAAAAATGTGTGTTGATGAAAGAAACTTGTCTAATTTTGTTAAGTGTGTCCAGCTGATTAGCCCCCGGTTACCTGAGAGTGGAATCTTGGGGGAATCAGAATGGAAAAGAGTTAGGAGGGAGATGAAACTTTGGCTCAGGGAACGTAGCCAGGATCCCATTCCTGAAAAGGCTATCACCTATGGGTCTATTGTTAAACAAACTCCTACTCGTGCTGAAGCCGATTTACCTGAGTCTGAGAATGATTTTCGAGGTTGTGATGAATCTCTCCCTGTCCTAGATAAAATGAAGCCAAAAGAGCTTGCTAAGGAACTCCTAACCCCTACGTATGTAACAAGTTTAACTAAAGTTCAAGAAGTGCCAGGCTCCTTGAGCTCAGATACTGAGAAATGGAGTCCTGAAAATGAGCTTACTGTGGCAGAGGAAGCCGCTCGATGTAATGATTTAAATGGGTCTTTTGATTATTGGTATATTGTAAAACAAGCTTGCTCTCATGCTGGAATTACTGAGTTACCTGGCCTTGCTAGCACAGCCGGTTCTGAGAGTGAATTTCTGGCCTGTGATGAGTCTTTGCTAAATTCAGCTGATGTACAAAAAGAGTCAAATTTTTCTGGTTTAGGCTTTGCTAAAATAAATTCTAAGGACGAACTCACTCTAGAAGGAGAGGCTGCCCGATATGAGGGCCCAGATTGGTCTTACCATCGCCGTCGCCCTCGACTTAAAGCAGAAAAGAGTAAAAAAATCCAAGCCGCAGTGCTTTTGCCTCCAAGCAGCTTTGAAAGGAGCCGAGGCTTTTGCCTCTGGCAAAAAGCGGCGGAGGCTGAGTAAGGCGTGGCAGGCAGCAGGCCCCATGGCGGACAAGGCTGGGCCCTGTTCAGAGCGAAAACACCTTTCCTCTGGGAAGGCGGCTAGGAAAAAAGCCGAGAGTTTGCCTCCTTGGACTGGCAGGCCTAGCTCACATGGAGTTAGGCCGAGGTCAGATGAATCTTGTGGGGATCTTGTGGCTCATCTTTTGCAGGCAGTCAAAAGAGTTATTATTAATGAAAAGGCAGCAAGTGGTGTGGCTAAACAATTGGCTTTTAAAATAGAGGAAGGGTCTGGGAATTCAGATGCCTGGGCAAAGGCAGAGAATTATAAACCTAAACTTGAGATTGTTTCAATAAAGGTTTTTTCCCCAGCTATGGCCCAAAGCATGGTGAGTGCAGCCATGTTACAAAGAAGTTTGGTGGGAATCCCCGCTCAGTTAAAACAAAGAGGGGGAGGTGCAAGCCCTAGCAGTAAGTTCTCAGTCATACTGACTCCAGACTCACCAGTTAAAAAAATACCCACTAGTGTTTTTGGCCCTCGCCCGCCTGAAACTGTAGGTTTAAATATTGGAAAAAACTCTGCCTCTTTAAAAGAAATCCTTGTCATCCCTGGAGTCATAGATGCAGATTATACTGGAGAATTAAACATAAGAGCACATGACACTTTGTCAGATTAGATGATCACAACCTTGGGGACCCAGTTCATATTATTCTTAACTCCATCCCAGGAACTCTTGAAAAATTAATAATTAATTGTGGGTACAAATCTGATAAACTACTTATGACTTGATACTATATGAGTTCATCATAATTGATTTTGCTATAATAAATGCTAAGATAAGTACAAATAATTTCAGCTGTTATTTTAGACCACAATAATTTACACAGGCCAGGGTATCCTAAGCACAAATCTTTTATGAATATAGTACTTGTTATTAGGCCACTGAGATGATGGCATGGAGACTGTCACTGATCTCCATGTGACTCCACTTGGCATTCTAACAGATCCATTGTTAAAGTTCAGAGCTTTCTGATCACGTGTTGGGGTACATTCCATAGCTCCCTCTGACAGAATAATTCCAATATGTCATTTCATAAGAATACTGAACTAGACCCTAATTTGGCAAATAATTGAGTACTCCAAATTCCCAAGGGGTTACTTCTGATGGGAATCTGACCCCAACTGCTCTGAAATGTTCATGTTTAACCTCTACAACAAAACTCAAGAACTATCTAGCCCAGATTTTGTGTTTTGTCCAGTAAGTCATCCTTGGCTAACAAATGTGAAGATAGTCTAGTGAAGGGAAATGGAATTATCTGAGACTCAGAACTATCACTTCTGGCTGAAATGATCATTGAAAGACTTTGGTACCTCAGGACCATCATAGCTCCATGAATATAGGTAGGAATTGACAGATTAGAGGATAAAAGAAGACCTTTCACATATCCTCAACAAACAGACACACACTCCCCTGAAATGTCTATAAAACAAGTAACTTGCTGCTGTTGAATAAATTCTGATTCATGTTGTTGTGATTAGGTTGTATTTAGTCAGTTCCAGGGGAATGGGGTGACTCTAGAGGATAAGGTTTGGACTGTGAACAACAAGGTCAGTGGTACAAACCCACCAGCTGTTCCATGGGGAAAATATGAGGTTTTCCTCCCACAAAGATTTATAGCCTCAGAAACCCTGTACAAGGTTGCTGTGAGTCGGAACTTAACAACAACATAGTTCCAGCTCATAGCCAACCTATGTGCAAGAGAATGAAATACTGATTAGTCCTGAGATATCCTCATAATCACTGCTATTTGAGCCCACTGCTACATTCAATCCATCTCATTGGAGGTATTTCTCTTTTTTGTTGACCTTATAATTTAACAAACAGGATGTCCTCTTCCAGGCACTACTCCCTCCTGATAATATATCTAACATACATGAGATGAAGCATATCGTGACAGATTTGTTCATTCTACTTGCAGTTCATGAAATGTCCTTCCATGACAGATTTGTTCATTCTGTTGGCTGTATATAGAATATTCAAAATACTTTACTAACACCATAACTCTAATGCATCAATTCTTCCTTATTAGTTGTCCAGCATTGTCCAGTTTTTACATGCCTATGAGACAATTAAAAATACTAGGGCTCCATTCTGGCACACCTTAGTCTGCAAAGTGATATGTTTGGTTTTTAACACTTTAAATGGGTCTTTTCAAGATTTGCTCTATGAAATACTTCACTTAAATTTTTTTTACTGTTATTTCCTTGAGTGTTGACTATTGATCCAAACAAAATGAAATTCTTGACAACTTCATTGTTTTCTCTCTTTATCATGATGTTGCTTATTGGTCCCATTGTGAGGATATGTTTTCTTTTTGTTGGAGGTTTAAACCATATTAAAGGCTGCAGCCTTTGATCTTCATGTAGTTATTTCAAGCCCTCTTCACTTTCAACAAGAAAGTCTATGTTATTTGTGTACTGAAGGTTGTTAATTAGTCTTCCTCCAATCCTAATGCTGTGCTCTTCATACAGCTCAACTTCTCAGATTGTTGGCTTATAATACAGGTTAAATAACTGTGGTGAAAGAATTCAACCTTGATACACACCTTTTCTGATTTTAAACCATGCAGAATACTCTAATCTGTTTGACTGTGCAGGTGTTGGTCTGTGTACAGGTAAAATGGGCTACCGTTTTGTAGGGAATGATATAGAAAGCATCAAAAGAAGATGAAATAAATGCACAGCTACTATATCAAAAGGAGTTCTGGTGTGGCACTGTGGGTTAACACACTGGACTGCAAGGTCAGTTTCAACTGCAAGGTTGGTGGTTCAAGCTCAACAGTTGCTCCTTAGAAACCCTATACAGGGTGGACTATGAGTCAAAACTGACTTGACATCACTTAGCAGCATACCAAAAAGAACTGGTCAACATTCATCCATTTCAGCAGGTAGCATCTGATCAAAAACTAGTGGTACTAAAGAAATCTACATGAGCACTATTAAGTGTTCTGGAATCTCTATTCTTTGCAAGGTTACCCATAATTTGTTATGATCAACAGTCCCTACATCTATGGGAAGAGATTATGGATAAGCTCAATATCAAGACCAGGGTAGACTATTGAACAGACTGTCAATTGTCTACATACAAGTTAAATTGAAGCTGAAGTAAATTAAAGCAATTCCCTAAGTGTCGGGGACTGGCCTTGACACGGGAGTTTTGTTCACGAGGAGGGGATATCTGGCAGCGATAGGGATAGCAGAAGAATACACAGAAAGACACAAAGAGAGAGACAAAGAAACACCCCGAAACCAGGGTGGATGCATCACTGATGGGCAGACTTGGGACTACAGGCATCGTGGCCTCTGCAGGCAGCAACTCACTGCCCTGAAAACTGTACTGCATGCCCTCCAAGCTGTAATGCACACTTTCACCGCCTGCCTGTAATGCACACCTGGGCTGGCCTGCGCCTCCGTTTTATTTAGGGGAGGAGCTTCACACCAAGCTGGGAGGGACTAAGACAAGGTACAGCTGGCATATGTAATTCTCCTGACATTCAGTCAACTTTACATTGTACTTCACTGGTTCAAATCCCAGGCCCGCAACTTGGTTTCTCAGGCTCAATTAACATATCTATAGCCCCTGAGCTCAGTTGCGGGAAGGTGAGAGGGAAGGTCAAAAGGCTTGGGAGGAGTCCCACTGTGTTGGCTTCCTGAGCCAGGTTTTCAGGAACTTGGCTGAATAGTCTGCACCTGGGACAGGTTTAGGGAGGATGTCCTTTTGTCTATAGAACAAAGAACCGGGAAGTAGTCAAGCTATTTTTAATTAATCCTTTGGAGAAAAGCTTACCCTTGAAACCTTTACAGTCTCAGCTTTAGGAAAATATTACATTTATCTGTGGATATTAAGGGCTCATGTTTGGAATTAAATAAAAAACATAACTGAACACTAAGATGAAAAACAGCTTGCTGTGTCTGCTAGGTGGCTAGAATCTGTTCCTCAGAGCCTGTGGCCTGCAACACTCAGGCCCAGTGGACCTCGAACTCCTAACCAGCCCTACACAGTCTGCAACACCTAAGAGCCCAGATATGACCTTAAGTATATCCCATCTGAATTTAGAGACCATCTCAAGAACAGTTTTATGTATTAGACACTAATTACAAATGACCAGATGAGTTGTGAAATGACATCAAGAACATCATACAGGAATAAAGCAAAAAGTCATTAAAAAGACAGATTTTAAAAAGAAAAATTAAAAAAGGATGCCAGAAGACTCTAAAAACTGCTCTTAGGTGTAGAAAAACTAAAGCAAAAGAAAGAAATGAGGGCACACAAAAATCTGAACATTAAATTTCAAAGGATAGCTCAAGAACAAAGTCAAGTACTATAATGAAGTGTGCAAAGACCTGGAGTTACAAAACCAAAAGGGAATAAGATACTCAGCATTTCTCAAGCTGAAAGAATGAAGAAAAAATTCAAGTCTCAGGTTGTAATATTGAAGGATTCTTTGGGCAAAATATTGAATCATCTTGTTATCCTAAAAAGATGGAAGGAAAATAGAATCACTGTACCAAAAAGAATTAGTTGATGTTTAATAATTCAGAAGATACCATATGATCAAGTACCAATGGCATTGATGGAAGAAGTCCAAGCATCACTGAGGTATTGGGGGGAAACAAGGCTACAGGTACTGACAGAATAGACACTAAAACGTTTCAACAAACTGATGCAACACTAGAAGTGTTTCCTTTTCTATGTCAAGAAATTTGGAAGACAGCTACCTGGCTAACTGATTGGGAGGTTTTTGTTTGTTTGTTTGTTTTAAGTGTCGTTGAGTCGGTTCCGACCCATAGTGACCCTGTATAGGGTTTCCAAGGAGCTTCTGGTGAACTTGAACTGCCGACCTTGCAATTCAAATGGCTTTGCAGTCTGGCGCATTAACCCACAGCGCCACACCAGGAGATACATATTTATACCCTTTCTAAAGAAAGATAACGCAGTGGAACACAGAGATCATTCAATAATCTCATCAATATTACATGCAAGAAAATTTTTTTACTAAAGGTAATAAAAAATGATTACAGCATTACATCAGCAGGGAGATACCAGAAATTCAAGCAGGATTCAAAAGCGAACATGGAACTAGAGATGTAATCGCTGATATCAGATGGATCTTGGCTGAAAGCAGAGAATACCAGGAAGATATTTACTTGTACTCTATTGACTATGTGGATCACAACAAACTATGGATAACATTGAGAAGACTGGCTATTCCAGACCTCTTACTTGTGTTCATGATTCAGAATACAGGAACCTGTACATAATCAAGAAGCAGTCGTTCAAACAGAACCAAGAATAGTGAATGGTTTAAAATCAAGAAACGTGGGTATCAGGTTTATATCATATCATGGCACTATGGGTTAATGTGCTGGACTGTAAAGGCATTTGAACTGCACAGTCAGCGGCTCAAGGTCACCAGCCACTCTTTGGAAACCCTATACAGGCCGCTATGGGTTGGAACCAACTGGATGGCACTTTACAACAACATTCAGTCTGTGTACTGAGCAAATAAACCAGGAAGCTGATATTATGAAAAAGAAGGTGGCCTCAGGATTGAAGGAAGAATCATTAACAATTGTTAGATACAGTCAGCATACTTTGCTTGCTGAGAGTGAAGAGATCTTGAAATAAAACTTCAACTTGCTTGGACTCACAAACAGTTCTTATGGAAACAGCAGTCAAGAAATCAAACATTGTATTACATTAGGCAAATCTGCTGCAAAAGAAATCATAAATGTTCAAGAGCAACACTGTCCATTTGAAGATTTGGTCACCTGACCCAAGCCACAGTATTTCAAGTCACCTCATATGTACGTGAAAATTGAACAATGAATAAGGAAGACCAAGGAGAATCATTTACAGTTTTGCAAAAGAATAATGAAAGTACCATGGAATGTCAGAAGAACAAACAAAGCTACCTTGAAAGATGTACAGCCAGAATACCCCTTAGAAGCAAGGATGGCACGTCTTAGTCTCTCATATTTAGGACACTTCATTAAATAATTATATCGTGTTTTCCATACAATATAACTTTAGATTACTCTTAGTGTTTAACTTTTAGATTAGTCCTTTGGGTATATTTTCTATGTACATATAAAGAATTTATAAAATCCCAAAGTTTTTCTTATTTCACTGTTCCAACTCTGGCTTTCTTTTGAGAATAATGAAATTTTAAAATGATGTACATAACTTCAGATCTAAAATTAAGTGATTTTGAATAATACCATATGCATTTGGAAATCCTGGTGTGGTGCTGTGGGCTAATGAGCTGGACTGCAACGTCGGTTTAAGCCGCTAGGTTGGTGGTTCAAACTCATCAGCTGCTCCTCAGAAACCCTATGCTAGGTCGCTATGGGTCAGAACCGACTCAAACGCACTTAACAACAACAACAGCATGTGCATTTGATCAAAATTTACCAGACTGGAGATTATAAGGTATATCTAAAACAAATCTCCAAGGAAGATTATTCTTGCTAAAAATTTATTGACTTTGCACTTGAATCAGTCAGTATATATTTAATTCTTAAAAGAACTCAAAGAAGGAACAAGACTACTGGTGAGTGTTTAGCCACCAAAAACTTGATGTATAGCAGTGGAGCAATGTCTTATATTGAATACTGAATATTGAAATAAAATGAATAGTAGCAGATAATTGTCAGATATGGTGCCTGAAGATGAGTCCCTCAGGTTGAAAACCACTCAAAATATGACTGAGAAAGAGCTGCCTCTTCAAAGTAGAGTTGACCTTAATGATGTCAATGGAATAAAGCTTTTGGGACCTTCATTTACTGATCGGGCACAAGTCAAAATGAGGAGAAACAGATGTAAATATCCATTAATAATGAGAATATGGGAATGTATCAAGAATGAATCTAAGAAAATAGGTGGTGGTGATGTGCCATAGAGTAGGTTCAAACTCATAGAGACCCTGTATAAGGTTTCTGAGACTGTAATTCTTTATAGAAGCAGAAAGCCTCATCTTTCTCCCATGGAACAGCTAGTAGTTTCGAACTGCTGACCTTGAAGTTAGTAGCCCGACTCGTAACCACTACACTAAGAGAGCTCTTTATGGTCAAAAATTAAATGGAGCATATAAAGATCAATATCCTAGGAATTATTAAGCAGAAATTGACAAATATTGGCCATTTTGAATCTGACAATCATGTGGTGTACTATGCCAGAAATGACGAAGTACAATGCTGTTTGTGATAATATAATATCCATATACCTACAAGGAAGGCCAGTTAATACCACTATTAATCAAATTTTTGAACAAATCACTAAATCCAAACATGATGAAATTGAAGAATTCTACCAACTTCTTCAGAGTCCTGAGTAGTTTTGTAGGATCAGTACTGGACCACAAGGTCAGTAGTTCAAACCCATCAGCTGCTCCTTGGAAACTCCGTGTAGGGTCACTATGAGTCAGAACTGACTGAACAGCAGTTAACAACTTCTTCCATCATAAATCAATTAAGAATGCAATAAATATGTGTTTCTGAATATGTGATTGGAATTCCAAAGTTGTCAACAGAGGAAGGATCACTAGTTGAAAAATATGACCTTGGTGATAGAAATGATGCTGTTGTTGTTGTTGTTGTTGTCAGGTGCCATTGAGTCGGAACCGACTCATAGTGACCCCATGCACAGCAGAACGAAACAATGTCCAATCCTGGGCCAACCTCACTACTGCCGCTACACTTGACACCATCAATGATGTCACCTGGCTGATCCATCTTGTTGGGGGTCTTCCTCTTTTTCTCTGACCCTCCACCTTACCCAGCATGACATCCTTCTCCAACGATTGTTTCCTCTGGACAATATGTCCAAAGTATGAGAGACGAAGTTTAGCCATCCTGGCCTCCAAGGAGCACTCTGACTGCACTTCTTTCAAAATAGATCTATTGGTTCTTTTGGCAGTCCATGGCACTTTCAGTATTCTCTTCCAACACCACAACTCAAAGGAATCAATCCTTCTATGATCTTCCTTATTCACTGTCCAGCTTTCACATCCATATGAGGCTATTGAAAACACAATGGCCTGGGTCAGGTGTACCTTAGTCCTCAAGCTGACATCTCTGCTCTTCAATACTTTAAAAAGTTCCTGTGCAGCAGATTTGCCCAGTGCAATTCGTCGTCTGATCTCTTGACTGCTGCTTCCTCGAGTGTTGATAGTTGATCCAAGAAGAATGAAGTCCTTGACAACTTCAATCTTTTCTCCATTGATAAGAATGTTGTTTATTGGTCCAGTGGTGAGGATTTTTGTTTTCTTGACCTTGAGATGTAATCCATATCAAAGACTGTGCTCTTTGATCTTCATAAGTAAATGTTTCAAGTCCTCTTCACTTTCAGCGATCAAGGTTGTATAATCTGCATATCGCAGGTTGTTAATGAGTCTTCTTCCAATCCTGAAGCCACGTTTTTCTTTGTAGAACCCAGCTTCTCGTACTATTTGCTCAGCATACAGGTTGAATGAGTATGGTGAAAGAATACAACCCTGTCTCACACCTTTCCCAATTTTAAAACATTCAGTGTTCCCATGTTCTGTTCAAACAACTGCCTCTTGGTCTAGGTACAGATTTCTTAGAAGTACAATTAAGTGTTCTGGAATACTCATACTTCTCAATGTTGTCCATAGCTTGTCATGATCCACACAATCGAAAGCCTTCGCGTAGTCAATAAAGCATAGGTAAACATCCTTTTTTAAACAACATAAAAGATAATCATACACATGGACCTCACCAGATAACATACACAGAAATAAAATGGACTACATCTGTAAGAAGAGACAGAAGAAATGCTCAATATCATCAACCAAAACAAGGCTAGTGATAGACTGTGGAACAGGCCATCAATTGGTCATAGGCAAGTTAAGACTGAAGTTGAAGAAAACTAAAACAAGTATACAAGAGAGCAAATTTGACCTTGAACACATCCATCTGAACTTAGAGATCATTTCAAGAACAGATTTCATGCATTAGACATTAATGAAGAACATAAGAGTTGTGGGGTGAAATCTAGAACACCATACCAAAAAAAGCAAAAGGATTAAGAAGACAAGAAAGAAGGAAAAGACCAAAATGGATATCAGAAGAGACTCTGAAACTGCTCTCCAGAGTAGAGATGGTAAAGTAATGGAAGAAATAAGGAAATAAAAGAGTTGAACAGAAAATTTCTAAGGGCAGCTCAAGAAGATAAAGTCAAGTTTTATAATAAAATGTGCAAAGACCTAGAGTTAGAAAACAAAAGAGAAGAACACACTCAGCATTTCTCAATTTGAAAGAACTGAAGATAAAAGTCAAGTCTTGACTTGGAATATTGAAGAATTCTGTCCTGGTGTGGTGCTATAGAATAAGCACTGGGCCATATGATTGTTTGAATCTAAAGGTTGGTGGTTCAAATCCACCAATTGCTCCTTGGAAAGCCTATACAGGGCCACATTGAGTCAGAACCGACTTGGTGGCAGACTACTACTACTACTATGATGAGGTTAGTCAAAACTTATCTGCACTCTGGCTATATTAAAACACCCATCCATATCCATGGCTGATGCCAACATTGAGCATGCATGTGAAATGATTCTGTTGAATAAACAAGTGACACTGGATTATGAGGCAAATCATTTTCAAATCAGCCATGGCTCTGCCTATGAAATAATCCATGACAGGTTTAGATTTCAATAAGTTTGTGCAACATGGGTACTGAAACAACTCATTGAAAAGCAGAAACAAAAGTGTTTGGGCCATCTGCAAACAAGATCTGAAGCAATGCTAGAAGGTAGGTAAAAGTTTCTTAAATAAAACTGTTAACTGGTGATAAGACATGAATTCATTACTATAAGTCTGAGAGTAAATGGCACAATATAGAATGGAATCATCCTCAATCACTGACCAAGAAAAAGTTAATAAGTCAATTACCATCAGCTGGAAGATTGATGCTTGCAGTTTTCTGGGATTCTCAAGGTCCAATATTGGAGCACTTTCAGAAAAAAGTTCAACAATCAACAGTGCTCATGAAACTTAGATGCTCACTGAAGAGCTGAAGCCTAAATTTCAGATTAAGTACAGAAGACTGCTATTCAAGGACATTGTGATCTTGCATGACAATGTATATTCACACACCACTGCTCACACTGTTGACACTCTGCAAAAAAAACTTCATTTTGAGGTGTTAAAGTTTCCTCACTATAGTCCTGATCTTGTTCCATCAACCTTTCACCTGTTTAGTCCCCTGAAAGAAGTCCTGTGAGGACAAAGATTCACCTTTGATGAAGAAGTGAAGACAGCAGTTCATTTGTGGTTCACAGTCAGCTCAAAACATTTTTTTTAAAATATGGGAATGTGAAAACTTGTTGGTAGATGGGCAAAGTGTATTGAAAAGAAAGGAGATTATGAAAAAATATATACATTTGTCTTTTCTAAAAGTTGATTAAAATAAGTCCTACATACAGAGTGCAGATAATTTTTGACTCATTCTCATGGCACGGGTAAAATATTGAATGACACAAAAAGCATCAAAAGAAGATGGAAGGAATACACAGATTCACTGTACCAAAAAGAAATTGTCACTGTTCAACTATTTCAAGAGGTAGCATATGATCAAGAGTCAATGATACTGAAGGAAAAAGTCCAAGGTGCACTGCAGGCATTGACAAGGAACAAGGATCTGTGAATAGATGGAATATAAATAGAAATCTTTCAACAAGGTGATGCAGCATTAGAGGCACTCACTCATCTATGCTGAGAAATTTGGAAGACAGCTGTCTGCCCAAATAATTGGAAAAGATCCAAATTTTTGCCCATTCCCAAGAGAGGTGACCCAATGGAATGAAAAAAAATCAGCAGAAATATAATTAATATCACATGCAAGTAAAATAATTTAAAGATAAATCAAAACTGCTGCAACAGAACATTGACAGATAACTTCCAGAGGTGCAAGCTGGATTCAGACAAGGATGTGGAACAAGGGAAACCATTACTGATGTTAGACGAATCTTTGCTGAAATAACAGAAAGATGTTTATGTGTGCTTTATTGACTATGCAAAAGCTTTTGACTGTGTGGGTTATGACGAGTTAAAAATAACATTGCGGAAAATGAGTATTCTTGAACATTTCATTGTGCTCGTGAGGAACCTGTACATAGATCAAGAAGCAGTTGTTCAAAAAGAACAAGGGGACACTGAATGGGTTAAAATCAGGAAGGACATGCACTACAGTATTTGTAGGGAGTTTTCACCTTATATATTCAATCTGTATGCTGAGAAAACAATCTGAGTAGCTCGATTATATGAAGAAGAATGTGGCATCAGAATTGGAGGAAGACTTACATTAGGCAAATCTGCTGCACAAAACCTCTTGAAAGTGTTCAAGAGCAAAGATGTCAGTTTGAGGACTAAAGTGCACCTGACTCAAGCCATGGTATAGTCAATACCTTCACATGCATGTGAAAGTTGGACAGTAAATAAGGAAGATCATAGAAATATTGATGCATTTGAGTTATGGTGTTCAAGAAGAATATTAAAAGCACCATGAACTGCTAGAAGAACAAACAAATCTGGGTTGGAATAAATACAGCCAAAATGTTCCTTAGAAGCCAGTATGTCAAGACTTCATCTCATACTTCAGACACATTATCAGGCGGGTTCAGTCTCTTAAAAAGAATATTATGCTAGGTAAAGTGGAGGGTCAGTGAAAAAGAAGACCCTTGATCAGATGTTTTAACACAGATGCAACAGCAATGGGCTAAAGCTTAATAAAGATTGTGAGGATGGCAGAGTTGGGCAGTGTTATATTCTGTTGTGCATAAGGTTGCTATGAATCGGAATAGACTGAACAGTACTTAGCAGCAACAACAACAAAAACAAACACCAATTCATAGATAACTTGACACACATAATTATATGTATCTAAGTTCTTACAGGTAAATTTAATAAACCAAAACTAAATCAATAATTCATCTTAAATAGTGATATATACACAACCTTAGAATAACAATGTTCTGTGGGTAGATACATGAACAGAGACACATGCTGAATGAGTATGGGACTGCAAATAGAATATGTATATATTTACATATTTCATAGATATACAAGAGTTTGAAAGCAAATATTGGTATATTTACCTTTTCTGCAAACACAACAATGAATGTGGTGGAGAATACAGTGTGAAAAATGATGTAAACATCTTAGATATTATCAAGCATCTTAAGGCAATGAATAGCTGAGACTGGGGGCTCAGGACCAAGTGTCATAGAACACCATGGTCAATTGGCATAGCATAGTCTGTAAAGACAATATTCTACATCCTACTTAGGTGAGTAGCATCTGGGATATTCAAAGATCTTGAGTAGCAGTCTAGGTACAACTATCGGTTTCATTGTGTGCAGAAGAAAGTTATGACAATTAAAGATACTTGGAATCAATCAGTCCAACAGACTAATGTAACATGTGAACATCAGTCTACACAACTCTGAGACCAACAGAACTAGATGGTGCTCAGCTAGTACTACCAACCAGACAAAAAGGGATCATGTTTGAAGGTCCTGGAGAGAGTGGCAGAATATGTGGAACAAAAATCAAAATTATTAAAAAAAAAAAAAAAGAATGGGCTTACCGGACAGAAAGAGACTGAAGGAACCTGAGACTATAGCCCTCAAAAATGCTTCATGTCTGAAAAGGAACTCTCCCTCGTGGTCCCAACTGTCAGCTAGGCAGTAGATAGGTATCTTTGATAAAATGGTCTATCATTCAAAATAAAAGGGGCAACATATACTAAAGGACAAAGATGACAAGGGATGCGAAGGTGGATGGAATGGAAATAGGAACCACAAATAATTGTTGGTCTATGGAGGGGACTGCAATCATTGAGATGAAACCAAGTGTGTGATTTGTCAAATGTAAAACTGATGATCTTGTCTGTAAGCCTTCACTCAATTCACAATAAAAAGTAAACAAACAAACATAAAAGAGTTAGCTTTTTTTTTTCAAGTTCACCTTAAATATGTTTAATCAACCTTCATATTTCCCATTTCCCCCATTTAAATAGATTTCCATATGAAATGGGTTTTGTGTATTAATTCTAAGGAACTAAATTACAAGAGGTCTAATGGCCTGGTGATACAGCAAAAGAGATGGAAAAATATTTTTCTACAAATGCCTTTCTTCAAAAGTTCATTATAAGCAAACTGGTAAATGTATTAAAGCAGACCCCAGACAAAAGCTAGGATGGGGTTTTAAATTTGGTTTTATAAAAGGAAGTTTATTTTCTGTGTTTTAGGAAGTAGTTCTTCTGTTACTCTGTCTGTACTCACTTTTAGTTCTAAAGTCAAAACAAATTTCCTACATATTTCAAAGGAAGTTCTATTCTAAAAAGAATACAGAAGGATAAGAAATGTTCCATAGTCAAAAGGAGATGGCTTGAATAAAACAATGTTTTCTGGGATATCTGACTAAAGAATATTATGTTAGTTAGAGTTTGCATCCTAGGAAGAAGGGTCATATGCATCTGAAAAGGTAGGGTCTCCTCCAGCCTTAGAACCTGTACCAGGCAACTTATAATTGCTTCCTATTCTGGAAAAAGGTTGGAGATGCAATCTCCCACTTCCACCCCACCAGTCCTCTACCCTGGACTTTTTTACCTAGCTCTAGAGGTAAGCAATAGACTGTTATTGTATTGTTATGTGCCGTGGAGTCGGTTCCGACTCAGCGACCCTGTACAGGGTTTCCAAGGCTGTAAATCTTTACAGGAGCAGAACGCCTCATCTTTCTCCCGTGGAACAGCTGATAGTTTCGAACTGCTGACCTTGTGGTTCACAGTCCAATTCATAACCACTACGCTACCAAAGCTCCTTATGCTACCAGAGCTCCTTAGGATCAACAAAATCATCACTGTCCACAACTAAGGGATATCACAAAACCACCTGTGATACTTAAGGTTGTGTCAACTTGGCTGGCCTTATTGGTTTTGCAGTTATGATGTAGTCATCCCACTGGATGGGATCTCATATAATGTAATCACCATCATGAAGGGATCTGCTATGAGCAACCAATCAGTTGAAAGGGAGTTTCTTCAAGGGTGTGCCCTGCATCCAATATATATGGGCAGTCTGTCAAAGCTCTATGGCTTTTTCTCACTCTAATTCCTGCATCTATCTTGTCATCATCTGACCTCTGGATCTTGGGATTTGAGCCAGTACCTACTAATCTTGGATTTGTCAGCCTCTGCAGCCTGTGAAAAAGCGGAAGAACCATAATGACATGGGCTGATACAGTGACAATAACAATGGGTTCAAATGTAATAATAATTGTAAGGATGTCACATAACTGGGTGGTATTTGTACACAGGGTTACTATGAGTTGAAACTGACTCACTGGCACCTAACAACAACAACAACAATAGCCTGTGAGCCAGCAGCATGTCATCTGACCTGCTGAACTTGGATTCATCTACCTCTGAGGCTACACGAATCAGGAGAAACCTCCAGTCTGACTTTTGACCCATGGACTTTGGACTTTCCATTCTCTACAATCCATGAGTCATTTCTGTGAAATACATCTCTGTAAAGAGAGATGCTACACTGGTTTTGCTACTCTAGAGAACCCAACCCAAGACACCACATGATGCTTGGCCTATGGACTGTGGCCTACTTTCCCTTACAACGGTAACATTATAAAGAAAAGCAATCACTCATATTTTACCAAAAGGTTTCCCAAGTATATGATAATATCAGTCTGCATCCAAAAATAGAAAGATTCAAAGGTAACAAGTCTTATTATTTTTCATAAGTAGCTTAGAACTGCACTAGGTTAATGTAACTGACTTGGAATATAAAAGCATAATATGAATACAGGTGTTCAGTAGTGCTCAGAACACAACACTCTGCTTCTGGAAAATGCATATTATTTTGAGGTCCAAGGATTTCATTTTATTTGGATCCATAATCAGCACTCGTGGAAGCCCAAACCCAAAATTTCACTGCCATTGAGTCAATTCCAAATAATAATGACCCTGTATAGTGTTTCAAAGGTTGTAAATCTTTACAGCAACAGAAAGCCTTATCATTCTCCCTCAGAGCTCATGGAAGCATTAGTCAAGAAATCAAATGTATTACATTGGGCAAATCTGTTGCAAAAGACCTCTTTAAAGTGTTTATGAGCAAAGAACTCACTTTAAAGACTAAGGTGCAACTGACCCAAGCCATCATGTTATTTTCAATCTCCTCATATGCATGTAAAAGTTGAATAATAAATAGAAGATTTGATGCATTTGAATTGTGATGTTGGTGAAGAATATTGAAAGTATCATGAACTGCCAGAAGAACAAACAAATCTGTCTTGGAAGAAGTACAACCAGAATGCTCCTTGAAAGTAACGAAAACAGACTTCATCTCACATACTTTGGACATGTTAACAGGAAGAACCAATTCCTGGAAAAGGACATCATGCTTGGTAAGGTGGAAAGTGAGCTAAAAAGAGGAAGACCCTTAATAACATGGGTTGACCAGTGGCAGCAACAATGGGTTCTAACGTAACTACAGTTGTGAGAGTGACACAGGACCAGGCAGTGTTTCATTCTGTTGTGCATAGGGTCACTATGAGTCAGAACCAACTCGACGCCACCTAATAACAACAGACATTGAATGCTGTTTAACTGTGCTTTATAAACATTTCACAAAAGTACACCACATGCGTTTATTCAGAACTTTTTTAATGTGGGCTGTAATAAAATCCTAGAACCTCCCTTGGTACTGTATCCATTTTAAGATGATAAACAAAAAATAAGTACCTATAAACACCCCCTCTCTTAATATTTCTGGTGTTAAGTCAAGTACTTTTGGTTTCTATTTTTCACTCCGTTTTTTTCTTTTTCTTTTTGATACCATGTGAAGTGTAGGTCAAGTTGTTGGTAAGTGCTAGATAAAATCTGTTTATATCAAAAAGCAAATTGCAAAACCATTCCAGTCTGACATAGTTAAAAATAATTCCTTCTGCCAATTTGCTGTTCAGGAGGATATCCCAGAAAAAATAGAATTTTGATAAATTCTCAGTATAGCTTATGTGGATAGTAGATTTTAATCACAGCCATGTAACTCCATTGAGGGCAAATTCATGACAATTTAAATCCACAAGACTCTGGGGACCAATAATGAGCATCATAACTGAAATTTTCCAGTTCCTATGCTTTGTCATCAGTGAAGTCATTGGAAGATCCAGCATACAAAGAAGGCTAAGCATTGAGACTCTAATCCTGAAGACAAGTCAAGTACACAGACGCCATCATGAACTTCAAGTAGAACTGGCCTACCTCAGACTAGAACTTATCAAAACAAGCAGCTTTCTAAACAATATTTGTGAATGATAGCATGCAATGAAAACTTCAATGCTGTTTCAGTAGCAAAGAATGTGACCTCTTTGGAGTAGCTGTCTCTGAGTCAGCTCTGACTCAACAAAAGAACCAAACTGGTGCCAGGTCCTGTAGTATCTTCATGATCTTTGATATGTTTAAGTCTGTTGTTGTGATTGTGGGGTCAATTCATCTCACTGCAGGTTTCCCTTTCTCGCACTCTACCCAGCATGATGTCCTTTTCTTGGACTAGTCTTTCCTGATAAGGGGTCTAAAAGCAAAATTTCAACAACCTCGTTACTAAGGAGTATTCTGGTTTTATTTCTTCTTACTAATGTGCTCATTCTTCTGGCACTCCATGGTATATTAAGTATTCTTTGACAACATCACAATTATTATTATTGTTGTTGTTGTTGTTGTTAAATGTGACTGAGTCTGTTCCAAATCGTTGTGACCCTGTATGGGTTTCAGAGGAGCAGATGGTAGATTTGAACCAACAACTTTGCTGTTAGCAGTCCAATGCTTACTCTACAGCACCACACCAGGAATCCAAATAGAAGTGGCCATAAACTTTCAGGTCACTGGAGGAGATTTTCCAATCCTACTTCTACTTAACTTCTTTTCATTTTGCAACTTAGCATATGTCCCAAAGAAAGGATAAAAGAAAATAAATGTCTCACTATTAGGAAAACTCATTATTAGGAAACCTAGTTTAATGGGGTATAGTTTTAAGTTCTTGGTAAGTGAAAAGCTATTACAAATAGCCACATTATTGTCCCTAAAATAGACAGCTGATTGGGGCCCAATGACTCTATTAGATAAACAATGGACTACAAACAACAAGGTCAGTAGTTTGAGCCCACCAGCTGATCCATGGAAGAAAGATAAGATTTTCTCCTCCCACAAAGATGTGTTGTTGTTGTTAGGTGCCATCCTGTCAGCTCCAAGCCATAGTAACTCTATGTACAACAGAATAAAATACTGCCCAGTCTAGTCCCATTCTCACAATGTGGCTACACTTGAAACCATTACTAATACCACTGTGACAATCTGTCTCACTGAGGGTCTCCCACTATTTTGTTGACCCTCCATTTTACCAAACGTGTTGTCCTTCTCCAGGGACTAGTTTAACCTGATAATATGTTCAAAGTATGAGATGAAGTCTGTCCATATTAGCTTCTAAGGAATATTCTGGCTGTACTTCTTCCAACACAGATTTGTGTGTTCTTCTGGCAGTCTATGACACTTTGAATATTCTTCTCCAACACCAGAACTCAAGTGCATCAATTCTACGATCTTCCATATTCACTGTCCAACTTTCGCATACATATAAAGCTATTGAAAATAACATGGTTTGGGTCAGGTGCATTTTAGTCCTCAAACTAATATCTTTGCTATTGAACACTTTAGAGCAGTATTGTGCAGCAGGCTTGTCTAATGTTATATGTCATTCAATTTCTTGACTGCTGCTTCCATGAGTGTAGACAGTGGGTCCATGCAAAATGAAATCTCTGACAACTTCAATCTTTTCTCAATTTATCATGATGTTATTTATTGCTCCAGTGATGAGGACTTCTGTTTTCTTTACATTGAGATGCAACCCATATTTTAGGATGTGTTCTTTGGTCTTCATCAGTAAGCATTTTAAGTACTTGTGACTTTCAGCAAGCACAATTATATCATCTTCATATTGCAGGTTATCAATGAGTCTTCTCCAATCATCATACAATCTAGCATTTCAGATTATTTTCTCAGCATGCAGCATAATATGGTGAAAGAATACAACCCTGATACACACCTTTTCTAATTTTAAACATCCAGTGTCTCCTTGATTTGCTCGAACAACTGTTTCGTGGTCTATATACAGATTCCTCATAAACACAATTAAGTGTTCCAGAATACTCTAGTCTCTGAAATTTTGTTTATAGCTTGTCCCTATCCACACAGTCCAAAGACATTGTATAATCAATAAAGCATAGGCAAACATCTTTCCGGTATCCTCTGCTTTCAGCCAAAATCTAACATGTCAGCAATGATATCCCTCATTACATGTCCTCATCTGAAAATAGTGTTAATCTCTGGTTCCCTATCAATGTACTGTTGCAGCTGTTTTTAAATTATCTGTAGCAAAATTTTACTTATATTGTCTGATGATTTACACATTCCTTTGGGTTGTCTCTCTTTGGAAAGGGCACACATATTCCAATCAGTTGGCCAGGTAACAGTCTTCCAAATTTCTTGGCAAAGATGAATGAGTGCCTCCAGTGCTGTACCAGCTTGTTAAAAGATTACAATTTGTATTTCATCAATTCCTGAAGCTTTGTACTTTGTCAGTAGCTTCTGTGCTGCTTGAACTTCTTCCTTCAGTACCACTGGCTCTTGATCATATACTACCTCTTGAAATGGAACATCATCCATTTCTTTTTGGTACAGTGACTCTGTATTTCTTCCATCTTCTTTTGATGCTTTATGCATTATTAAATATCTTGTCACTGGAATTCATTAAATATTGTAAATGGAGGATTGAAATTTTTCTTCACTTCTTTCAGCTTGAAAAATGTTAAGCGCATTCTTCTCTTTTGGTTTTTGAAATCCAGGTCTTTGAATGTTTCATTATAATACTTGGCTTTATCTTCTTGAGCAGCCTTTTTACTCCCTCATTTCTTCTATTTGCTTTAGCTGGAGAGCAAGTTTCAGGATCAACCCAATTTTATATTTTCCTTTTTTCTGATATTAATGACCTTTTGCTTTATTCCTGTATGTTCTGCTTGATGTCCCACAGTCTTCTGGTTTTCAGTCATTAGTGTCTAATACATCAAATTGTTCTTGAGATAATTTCTAAATTGAAGTAGGTTATGTTCAAGGTCATATTTTGGCTCTGTGGACTTGTTTTAATTTTCTATATGAGCAATTGATGGCCTGTTTTACAGTCTGCTCCTAGGCTTGTTTGGGCCAGGATGATAAGTAGCCTTTCTACCATCTCTTCCCACAGATATAGTCAATTTGGTTTTAGTGTATGACGTCAGATGTGATCAAGGTATATAGTCATCTTTCATGTTATCTTAAAAGGGTATTTGCAATGAATAAGCCACTGGTCTTGCAAAATTGTATAATGCAATTTCCAGCCTCATTTCCATTACCAAGGCCATATTTTCCAACTACTGATTCTTCCTCCTTGTTTCCAACCTTTGTATTCCAATTACCAATAATTATCAATGCATCTTGATTGCATGTTTGATCAATTTATACTGAAAAAAATGGTAGAATTCTTCAATTTCACTATCACTCACTTTAGTGGTTGGTTTGTAAATTTGAATAGTAGTAGAATTAACTGGTCTTCCTTGTTGTTGTTGTTATTAAATGCTGTTGAGTCAGTTCTGACTCATGATGAGCCAGAATAAGGTTTCTGAGGAGTGGCTGGTAAGCTTTAATCACTAACCTTGCAGTTCAAACCAACCTTGCAGTCCAGTGCATTGATCCACAGCACCACAACAGAACTCCTGGTCTTCCTTATATGTTGTTGTTGTTAAGTGCATTTAAGTCAATTCCGACTCATAGTGACCCTATATAGGGTTTCTGAGAAGTCACTAATGAGCTTGAACCACCGACCTTGAGGTTCTAAATGACTTTGCAGTCCAGCACATTAACCCACAGCACCACACCAGGACTCCTGTCATCTTTATAGGTGTTTAGATATTTTCTTATCACAGACAGTGTTATACTTCAAGATAGATCTTGAAATGATCTTTTGGATGATGAATGTGATGCCATTCCTATTCAATCTGTCATTCCAGGCATAGTAAACCATAGATTGTCTGATTCAAAATGATCAATACCAATCCATTTCAGCTCACTAATGCCTAAGATATCAATATTGTGCATTCCATTTCAATCCTGAAAGCTTCCAATATTCTGAGATTCACACTTCATACATTCCCTGTCCAATTATTATTACTAAAGGATATTTACAGCTGCTTCTCCTCATTTTGAGTTGTACCCTATGGTCAAATGAAGGTCCCAAAAAGTTTGCTTTATTTGTCACTACGATCAACTGTACTTTGAGAAGGAAACTTTTCCCCAGTCATATTTTGAGTGCTTTCCAATTTGACAGGCTCATTTTCCAATTAGCAGCACAATGTGAAACCTACTGAACTACGAGGACCTCATGTATATATAATGCTGTTGTTCTTTTAGGTGTCTTCAAGACGGTTCTGAATCATAGAAACTCTATACACAACAGAATACAGCACTGTTCATCTTTTATCCTCCTCACAGTTGAGCCCATTGCTGCTCTCACTACACCAATCCATCTCATTGGCGGTCTTCCTCTTTCTCACTGATCCTTCATTATACCAAGCATGATGTCCTTCTCCAAGAACTGGTCCCTCTTGATAATATGTCCAAAGTATAAAATATATACATTAGAGGGCTTCAAAGATTCATGGAAAAATGGGATTAAAAGATAATGGCATTTTTCAATGAACATTTTTATGCCAAACTCATATGTGTGTGTGGAT
>NW_006408600.1:2741114-2743275 GCF_000296735.1 Chrysochloris asiatica | reverse complement strand
GAAAAATTCTGATTATCATGGACTCCTCAGTATAACAGTATCCTAACCATGACAGCTCTTGCTTAAGGTTACTATCTTGGGATAAAGTACAGGACCACAAGGCAGTCTGAAGCACAAGGTGAGCGGTTCAAACTAACCATCTGCTCCTGGGATACCCTATACAAGGTCATTATATGTCTAAACTAGCTTGATGGTACTTAACAACAACAATATTTTGTTGCATTTGTGGTATGGTGCTGTAGGTTAACCACTGAACTACTAACCATAAGGTTGGCAGTTCAAACAACCACTCCTTGGAAATCCAGTACAGGGTCACTATGAGTCTAAACCAACTTGACAGCACTTAACAACAACATTTTGTGGAGTGGGATTACATGTGCGTGCTGAAGTGTGGTAAGAGGGTGGTGTCTAAGACACTGGGGTAGGTCTTCTTCTGGGTTAAGTCCTCTGTCTTTAAAGCAATCATAACCTGAATCAAAGGTTAATTGTCTGACTGATATTTTGGTGCTCCATGAAGAAAAGAAGCGTATACCTGAAGGCAAAGCACCCACCACCATAAAATAAACCAACATATAAATCACAGTGAAGAAAATGATGAACTTATCAAGGGGCAAAAATGAGATGTTTACAATTCTGATGTTCATTTTATTAATCTTTTCTATCTAGGATGATGTCCTTAATCTCAAACTCATTTCAGACACAGGCTATAATCATGGATATATTCCAGTGGAGAGTTGGACCTTTGATCTTAAATGACAAAAGTTCCCCCATTAAAATCTACACAGGTCTAGTTCTAGTCCTGGCTCCATCCCATGGAACAGATTAGTGAAATTTTTAAAGGAAGATATCACTGGTGCTTAGAAAATAGCACAATAGTGACACTGTAAAGGAAGAAAGGAAGCAAAAGTTCTCAGTTACAATATTTCTTTCTAGGGCATGTTTATGTTCTGAGGATCTCCAGTTCAGAGAACAGGAAATCAAGAAAGTCTACCCTTCTTATAAAAATAGTATCACATCCTTCCTGTGCAAACTTTCAAAATAAATATTTTGCTTGTTTATGGCGATTTAAGTGTTCTTCACTATATTCCTTTGGAGGAACTTTTTCCATGGGCTGAGAAACCCTCTCACCATTAAACCTCAGCACTCTGGCTCACTGTGTTTTTGAGAGTCTCAGCATGGGTGGCCAGGCAGTAATGCGTCATTGGATTCAGTCTAGAATAAGAGCTATTAGGAGCTGAGGGGATATCCCATTATTTCAGATCAGAAATGCTGTGGGACAATCTCAAGGGGAGAGGGCAACAAAAGTTTCACCAGAGGATGGTTGAGGTTTATGAAGCTCTCCATTCTCTACCACTATAGTATGAAAAGAGTGATGCCAAACCCTGAGGGAATGCAGTAGGGATCCAAAATACAAGAGAACAAATCTAGGTTTCCTGCTCACAGAAAAGGGCCTCACTGAGTTCCAGTGTTCCTTGGACAGTTTCTATACTCTAGGCACCATGCTAGATGCCAAGGGGAGAGAAATAAATGATGGGGTGGGTTTCTAGCCTCAAAACTCACAGTGTGAAATATTTTTTGTTGTTTTCAGCTACATTGTCATTGTTAGCTGCCTTTGAATCAATTCCAACACATAGTGGCCCATGTGGCAGAGTGTAACTACCCCATAGAGTTTCCCTCATAGAAACAGATCACCAGCTCTTTCTCTCTCAGATTCACTAGGTAGCACTGAAACTCCATTCAGCCTTTTGGTTAGCATTCAAGTACTGAACACTTTGGGTCAACAGGACTTTATTGGAGTAGATCTGAGAAACAATAAACCACATCCAATATGGTAAGTTTTTACACCATCACCACAATCAAGATTACAAACCATCCCTCACCATCCTTTCTAATCCGTTTTTTTATCCCTCCCTACCCACTCCTCAGTGATCTACTTTTTGTCACCATAGATCAATTTAAATATTCTGGAAATGTATATAAATAGAATGATTTGGCAGATAATCTTTGACTGGCTTATTTCACATAGCAAAACTTTCAGATATTCTGAAACTCATCCTTGTTATTTCATGTAATTAATTCCTTTTTATTGGTGAAAGTAATATTCCACTATAAGGCATGTTGTTGTTGTTGTTAAGTGCCCTCGAGTTGGTTCTGACCCATA
>NW_006408600.1:2733521-2740439 GCF_000296735.1 Chrysochloris asiatica | reverse complement strand
CAGGTTGCTATGAGTCAGAACTGACTCAATGGCATTTAACAACAATTAACATGAAGGTTAACTATTCAAACCCAACCAGCAGACACTGCGAAAGAATGGCCTGATAATCTGCTTCTGCAAAGATTACAGTTAAGAAAACCAGGGCTTCGAACCAATTCATTCCAGTTCACTCCCCTGCTGGAAATATGCATTTCTACCTAGATACACTGAATCAGAATCTACATTTTAACAAGATCCTCAGGTAATAATCTGTGGAAATCTTGTTAAAATGTAGATTCTGATTAAGTATATGTGGAGTGGAAATGCAAATTCTCAGAAGAGTGTAGAATGAACCTTTCAGAATCCTCAGAGAAAAGTATATGAAGCAGTTCTACTATATAACACATGGGTCACCATGAATTAGAACTGACTCATTGGCAATGGGTTTGGGTTTCTTTGGTTTTTGTTTTCCTTTTTAATGTAGTAAGAAGCCCTGGAAAAAAGAAGCAAAAAACAAAACAAAACAAAAACCTGTCCAACCAGTTGGGAGAGGTACATATTTCTGCCCATTCCAAAGGAAGGGGATCCAGGGGAATATGGAAAACATCTAACAATATCATTAATATCACATTCAAGTAAAAGTTTGCTGAAGATAATTCAATAGCACATTGACAGGGAAGTGCCAGAAATTCAAGGTGAATTCAAAAGAGAACATGGAACTAGGAACACCGTTGCTGACATCAGATGGATCTTGACTGAAAACAGAGAATACCCAGGTTAGCAGGTACCTATCCTTTCATCCTGGTGTGGTGCTATAGAATCAGCACTAGACTGTTGACCACAAGGTTGGTGGTTCAAATCCACCAGTCGCTCCTTGAAAACCCTATGCAGGGTCTCTCTAAGTCAGAACTGATCTGACGGCACTTACACCACCACACCATCCTGTCATCGGTGAATTACTCTTTCTTCCCTTCCACCCCTGGTAGTCAACAAAGATTGTTTCTTTCAAATATGAAAACCTTTTTTAAATTTTTTTTTCTCAGTAGTGGTCTCATACAATATTTGTTCCCCTTTTATGATTGACTAATTTCACTTAACATAATGTCCTCCAGATTCACCCATATTGTGAAATATTTTTCAGATTCATCATTATTTTGCAGCATTTTATTGTGTGTCAACCAAAGTTTGTTTATCCAACTTACATTGATTGGCATTTGGGTTGTTTCCATCACTTTACTATTGTGAATAGTGCTGTGATGAACATGGGTGTGCATGTATTTATCCATATCACAGCTCTTATTTTTCTAGGCTATATTCCAAGTAGAGAGATTGCTAGATTATATGGTATTTCTATCCCTAACTTTTTGAGGAAATACTATAACATTTTCCACAGTGATTGCACTATTTAATAGTCCCACCAACAGTGTATGAGGGTTCCAGACTCTCCACATACTCTTGAGTATGTGTTGTCTGTTTTTATGAATTTTGCTATTAATGCTGGAGTGAGATGTTACCTCACTGTTGCTTTGATTTGCATCTCTTCGTCTCTCATACTTCAGACATATTGTCAGGAGGGACTAGTCACTGGAGAAGGATATCATATTTGGTAAGGTGGAGGGTCAGAGAAAAAGAGGAAGACCCCCAATGAGATGGATTAGCAAAGCGGTAGCATCAATAGGCTCAAGCGTGGCAACAATTGTGAGGTTGGCCCAAGACCAAGCAGTGTTTCATTCTGTTGTACACAGGGTTACTATGAGTAGGTACCAACTTGATGGAACCTAAAAACAACAACAATGGTTTTAATGATTGTGAGTATTTCTCATATGTTTGTTGCCAACCTGAAAGTTTCTTTGGTGAAGTGTCTCTTTCTGTCTTCTTTCCATTTTTAAATGAGATTTTTTGTCTTTTTCTCTTTGAGGTGGAAGTTTTATATACATTTAGAGATTAGTCTCTTGTGTGATATGTCATTGTCAAAATAAATTGTCCCAGTATATAGGCTGTCTTTTTATTCTTTTGGTGAACTAATTTGATGCACATAAGGATCTAATCTTTAGGAGTCTTCCTACTTTGTTCTTCTTTAGTGGTGCATTTCTTATTCGAAGTCTCTTTCAGTATCGCATGAATAATTTCTTTTATAAAAATCACCACAAGGCTGGTCCCTAAGTGTTGGAGGTTAAAGGTGTACCATATGTTTGAGTTTTCTGACATGTTATGTCCCTCCAGAGTCCTTGATATCAATCGCCACTCTTCCCTTCCCTCAAGTCCCAGGATTCTGCAGCACACTGCAACATCTCACAAAACTCACAATTTTCTAAAGAAATTTTGGAGGCTGATGAGTCCCAAATCTGTAGTTCAGAGATCAATCTGGAAGAATCTTTTCACCTATGTAGTCTCAGGAGCTGAGGAACCCAAATTGGCAGGTTTAACAAAACTGTTGATGTACGAGGCTGCAAGAGCTGGTGAGTCAAGTCTCACGAATGAAGGTCAGATGTAATGAGCCAGATACAAGATCCGGGGCAAAAGAGCAAAGCTTTTCCAAAACAGTCTTATAAACTAGAGTCAGACCAGACCCCTAAGGGAACCTAAGGGTGGTAACTTGAGTCACACTCTTTACTAAGGTGAGGGCATTCGTAATACTTAGATCCACTATAGCCTTTATTCTGATCTCCACCATAATCTTTACTCATTAGCAACTTATTTCAAAATGGCTCCATAATCACAGGCATTGTTGTTGTTGTTAATTACCGTTGAGTTGATTCCGACCCATAGTGACCCTGTACAGGGTTTCCAAGGCTGTAAATCTTGAAGGGAGTAGAAAGCCTCATCTTTCTCCTGTGAAGTGGCTGGTAGTTTCAAACTGCTGACCTTAAGGTTCACAGTCCAATTCGTTACCACTACACTATCAGAGCTCCTTAATCACAGGCATAGAGGCTAGGATTTGCAATATATCACAAACCAGAGAAATTTGGCTAAAAGGGCCATAAATAATTAGTTATCCTACAGGTCACCTCCTGGTTCTTGTAGCCATTTGATCTTTCACACTTGCAGAATTAACTTCTTCCTCCCAATAATTTATCAGTCCAAACCAGTCATTAACAATTAGTTCTTCATTACATTACAGAGTTCTAAGGGTCAGGTTACAAAGATACCAGCCATTTAGGTCAGCTCTTTTTGTCCATCTGACCTGGTTGTTGTTGTTGTTAAGTGCCATCGAGTCGGTTCCGACCCATAGCGACCCTGTATAGGGTTTCCGAGGGTGTAAATCTTTACGGGAGTAGAAAGCCTCATCTTTCTCCCGCGGAGCAGCTGGTAGTTTCGAACCACTGACCTTAAGGTTCGCAGCCCGATTCGTAACCACTACGCTACCAGAGCTCCTTTTTAGGCCATCCAAAATTTGTCCCGTTTTCACTCTTCTTGATCCTGACAAAGTTTTACTGATAGATTATTCCTTTGCTCTGAGTCTCTCTCAAGGTATCAGCATAATATTAGATTTACCCCACTGCATAATCCATTTATTCATACCCTTATGTTCAACTTTTATTTGTCCTTCCTTTCATTTATCATTTGCTTTTACCCAAACTTCTTCACCTTGGGAAGAGACACTAGATTCAAATGCTGTGTAATCCAGATTGCTGGTAGCAAGACCAGTCTAACAAGTGTTTCTCTCTCAGTCCATTCCCATTCATGTTGCATTGTTGTTGTTAAGTGCCATCAAGTCGGTTCCAACTCAGAGCAAACCAGTATAAGGTTTCTGAGTAACAGCTGGTGGGATTGAACTTCTGACCTTGCAGTTTACAATCCAGTGCTCATCCTACAGTGCCACACCAGACAGTCTCACATTGAGTGTTGTTGATGTTAAGTGTCATCAAATCGACTCTGACTCACAGTGACCCTGTATAGGACTTCCGAGGAGCAACTGGTGGGTTTGAACTGCTGACCTTGTAGGTCTCTGTCCAGTACTGATCCTATAGCACCACACCAGGACTTCTCATGTTGAGTAGGGTTACATAAACACAAGATCCCCAAAGGCTATCTTCACTTCTAGGCATTATGGTACTATTCACTGTCAATCCCAATTTTGCCAGATAGGGGGAAGATACAATTCATCCCATCAGGCCCTTGGGAATTCCAGCATACAGGTTTAGGGGTATAGTTAACTGTCTCTTTCTGAGGTATCGCCCCTGCTTCTGGTACTTATAGGTGCATTCATGGTCCTGGGACTGCAGCATCCAGCAAGAAAGTCAATTTTAGGTGATGTGCAGAACTGTACAGTAGCACCAGCATCCTCTCCCACCTCCTCTTCCCCAGATCCACCTGAAAAATATAGGCATCTATCCAGTAGTTATTCTCCCTTTTTCCTCCTCATGTTGAATGTGAAAGCACACTCATGAAGGTGAGCCAGCCCTCTCTGCATGTATCACCACCCATTTTAGATAACAAATGTTTTAACTGTTCATTTCAATTCTCTATCGAAGTATTACTTTGAGGGTGGTATGCAACATGACATGCCCATTATTATGATGTTTCTTGGCCCATTGTTGTACCCTGTGTGCTGTAAAGTGTGCTCCTTGGTTTGAAGAAATATAGGTTGGTAGTCCAAACTAATAGAGTATCTTTTGTTCTAATCTTTGAATGGTTGAAGATGGTAATCAGATTTTACATCTCTTTAAAGAATGGTGTTGGAATCTGGATTAAGATAGTATAATATTTGCAGAACACTTTGGGCTGTATTAACATTTTTACAATGCTAAATCCTCCTATCCTTGAGCATGGTATATTGTTGAATTTATGTCCATCTCTTTGTGTTTCTTTTAGCAGTGTTTTGTAGTTTTCTCTGTATAGGTCTTTTGCTACTCTGATTAGATTTATTCATAAGTAATTCATCTTTTGGATGGCTATTGTAAATGATATTATTTTCCTGATATCCTTTTCAGAACTCTATTAATGTAGAAGAACCACACAGATTTTTATATGTTAATCTTGTATCCTACCACTTTAATGAATCTTTCAATGAGTTTCAGTCATTGTCTTGCTCAGTCTTTGGAACTTTCTATGTATAGGATCATATCATCTGCAAATTTGGTGTTGTAGTTAGGCACCATCTAGTTGGTATGATCTCAAAGTGATCTAATGCACAGCAGATGAAACACTGCCTCATTCTGTATTAATCTCATAATTGTTGCTATGTTTGAGCCATTTGCTGCTGTCACTGTGTCAATACATCTCATTGAAGTCTTCCTCTTTTTCACTGATGTTCAGCTTTACCAAGCATGATGCCCTTCCCTTGATAATATGCCCAAAATATGAGAGATGAAGTCTAGTCTTGGCTTCTAAGGAACCTACAGGCTGTCCTTCTTCAAACATAGATTTGTTTGTTCTCTAGATGTCCGTGGTACTTTTAATATTTTTCTTCAACACCATAACTCAAATGTGTTAATTCTATGTCTTCCTTCTTCACTGCCCAACTCTCACATACATATGAGGTTATTGAAAATATCATGGTTTGGGTCAGGGGCACCTTAGTCCTCAAACTAACAGCTTTGCTCTTGAACACTTTAAAGAGATCTTTTGCAGCATATTCACCTAATGCAATATGTCATTTGGTTTCTTGACTGCTGCTTCCATGATTGTTGATGGTTGATATGAGAAAAACAAAGTCTTTGACAACTTCAATATTTTCTCCATTTATTGAGATGTTATTTATTGATGCAGTGGTGAGTTTTGTTTTCTTTACATTGAAGTGCAAGCCATACAGAAGGCTTTGATCTGTGATCTTTATCAATAAGTATTTTAAGCCTCTTTACTTTCAGCAAGTAAAGTGTTATCATCTGCATATCGCAGGTTGTTAAAGAGTGTTCCTCCAATCCTGATGCCACATTCATTTTCATATAATCCAGATTCTCAAATAATTTATTCAGCATACAGATTGTATAAACTTGGTGAAAGAATACAACCCTGCTTGTGGATACAAAGATTGAGTTATGGTTTGAATCAGTAAAACTGGGGAAATGATGTTAAGATGCTTGGTTGTCTGTTGAATCTTGGTTTCCCTTGTCTACTATTGTAAAATAGGCACTTGAAAGGGAGAGAAAGGAATAGCCAGAAACATCACCAGAGAAAGCTTGTAAGTCCGTGTTCAGCCTGTAACTGTTTGGAATAACTAAAATGGTGCTAGAACTTGCCCAGTGAAGGAGGCTCTCTGCACAGCCTTTGCATTGCACAAGATCATAGGTGGAATCCTGATCATCATCCAGAATCGTCTGAGGTGGGACATTCCCATGTGAAAGGACAAGTAGACCAGTCTGGAGCAGCTAGAAGAACAGAAGATACTTCTTGAAAGAAAGACCAGCAGGAAAAAACAAAACAAAACAGCAGCAGTTCAATTGACTACTACAAGAACAAGCAAGTTGTTCCCCAGGGAGCCATCAAGGTAAGTGGTCAAGTCCCCTCAAGGCAAACCCCTTTCCAAGACTGAAACTCATATGGAATACACTAGCAGGCATATAGTCCTGCTGCTGATCACATTGGTCACTGATAAGGGGAAGGGGGAAAAACAGCAATGAAGTTGTAAATTAAATCCGACCACATTCAATAGACTCCTGTTAACCTGGATTAAGACCTGGTTAACCAGCAGTATGACGAGACCTGGGTTTTCCTGGACCCAAGAGCAGGGACATGGCCCCAGAGTACTAGAACGGAGTGTGAAGCATCCAGCTAATATAAAGAGGGGGAGGGGGATGCACAAGAACACCCACACTTGTAGATAGTACCCATTTGACCTGGCATCAATGGCTGGATGACCCGGACACTACTAGAGGAAGAAAGAAGAGTGGGGGTGGGGGGGTGAGGAGTAACCCACTATATAAGTGGAAGATCTTGACCTATGCTTGTGGATGCAGACAAATCAAAGGAGCAGACAAATCTCTACAAGGATCATTC
>NW_006408600.1:2730404-2731618 GCF_000296735.1 Chrysochloris asiatica | reverse complement strand
TTCCCTCCTGACAACATGTCCAAAGTACAAGAAATGATGACTTGTCATCCTCTCTTCTAAGAAGCAATCTAAGTGTACTTCTTACAAGATAGATTTGTTAGTTATTCTGGCAGTCCATGGTATTTTCAATATTATTTTCCAAAACCATAATTGAAATGCATCAGTTCTTCTATGGTCTTAATAATTCATTCATTGTCCAACTTTCACATGCATATGAGGCTTTGAAAATACCATGGCTTGGGTCAGGCACACATTATTGCTTAAAGTGACATTTTTGTTCTTTAGCACTTTACAGAGATATTTTGCAGCAGATTTATCTAATGTAACATGTTGTTTGATTTCTTGACTGCTAATTCTCTGAGAATTGATTGACGGTCCAAGCAAAATGAAGTCTTTGACAATTTCAATCTTCTCATTTATCATGATATTGTTTATTGTTCCAGTAATGAACAATTTTGTTTTCTTTCCTATAGAAATATGAATGGCACCAACCATTCCTCCCACAGCCCTTTCTACATCTCATCTGGGTTCTACAATTCATTGCAATGGCCACACAGAATTCAGACACCATACTCACAGTACAGAGTTTATTAAGGAAGTTAGCTGGTTATAATACAGGATCATAAAATGCTCAGGGCACAGTTGATCCAGTCAACTACTGATAAATGCCCATCGGATGCACCACTCCACCATTCATCTCACCTCCACGAGTCAGTAAACCTAGCTCTCCCACTTAAGTGTCTGAAGACACCCCATTCTATAAACAAGCTTCCTGCCCAAAGTCATTAAGTAGTACTTGCTCATGGACTAAGAAGTTTACTGTTCTCTTTTGTACTCTGGTTCTTGGTTCAGTGGCTGTTCCTCTGCTGTTCCTTCAGTGTCACTGCTTTTTGTTCTTGGGTTGAAGAGGTTCAATGTACAAGGATCTTGGGGTTCAAATAACATGCTCCACTTTTAGCTCTTATTTGATGGTAGTGAGATCATCCCTTCTGCCTCTGAGATAGTTCATTTTATATACATGCTAGAGTTTCAAGTTTCCATAATTACAATGAGCTCTGCTAACATCCACCGCTGAGTCATGTCATCCTATCAGTATCTTGTCCCACCTTCTCTTACCCAAACCCAGCAAGACAGAAACATTGTTTGATGGCAGTTGCAAACTATGACTAAGGAGCCCTGGTTGTTGTTGTTGTTGTTGTCAGGTGCCATCGAGT